>NC_091982.1:143963572-144256072 GCF_044704955.1 Pristiophorus japonicus | reverse complement strand
CCAGAGCTAAATCGATCTCGACTTTATTGAGGGGCCCCAAACCCAATGTTTGCAGGGGACACCCGCAAGTCAAAAGCCATTCCAGTCCCCCGACGTTGATGTGTTCTGGTTTCTGTACACCAGACCCTCATGTCTGCTGGGGCTTTTCAGTTCAGCTTTTGAGTCAGTTGTGTCCTCACTCTACATCAGCTCCTGGGCACTTTTCCAGCAGAAGACATTGACCAGTGAAGGGGAGATATTGACCAGTGAGGGGGAGATACTGACCAGTGAGGGGGAGATACTGACCAGTGAGGGGGAGATACTGACTAGTGAGGGGGAGATACTGACTAGTGAGGGGGAGATACTGACCAGTGAGGGGGAGATATTGATGAGTGAGGAGGAGATATTGACCAGTGAGGGAAGATATTGACCAGTGAGGGGGAGATATTGAACAGTGAGGGGAGATACAGGCCAGTGAGGGGGAGATACTGACCAGTGAGGGGGATATTGACCAGTGAGGGGGATATTAATCAGTGAGGGGCAGTTACTGACCAGTGAGGGGGCTATTGACCAGTGAAGGGGAGATACTGACCAGTGAGGGTGAGATATTGATCAGTGAGGGGGAGATATTGACCAGTGAGTGGGATACTGACCAGTGAGGGTAGATATTGACCAGTGAGGGGGAGATATTAACCAGTGAGGGGGAGATAGTGACCAGTGAGGGGTATACTGAGCAGTGAGGGGGATATTGACCAGTGAGGGCAAGATACTGACCAGTGAGGGGGAGATATTGACGAGTGAGTAGGAGATATTGACCAGTGATAGGGGGATATTGACCAGTGAGGGGGATAGTGACCAGTGAGGGGGAGATATTGACTAGAGAGGGGGAGATATTGACCAGTGAGGGGGAGATATTGACCAGTGAGGGGGAGATATTGACCAGTGAGGGGGAGATATTGACCAGTGAGGGGGAGGTATTGACCAGTGAGGGGGAGGTATTGACCAGTGAGTGGGAGATATTGACCAGTGAGGGGGAGATATTGACCAGTGAGGGGGAGATACTGACCAGTGAGGGGGAGATACTGACCAGTGAGGGGGAGATATTGACCAGTGAGCGTGAGATATTGACCAGTGACGGGGATATATTGACCAGTGACGGGGAGATATTGACCAGTGAGGCGGAGATATTGACCAGTGAGGGGGAGATATTGACCAGTGAGGGTGAGATATTGACCAGTGAGGAAGAGATATTGACCAGTGAGGGGGATATTGACCAGTGAGGGGGAGATACTGACCAGTGAGGGGGAGATACTGACCAGTGAGGGGGAGATACTGACCAGTGAGGGGGAGATACTGACCAGTGACGGGGAGATATTGACCAGTGAGGAGATAGTGACCAGTGAGGGGGAGATACTGACCAGTGAGGAGGAGATATTGACCAGTGAGGGGGAGATACTGACCAGTGAGGGGGAGATACTGACCAGTGAGGGGGAGATACTGACCAGTGAGGGGGAGATATTGACCAGTGAGGGGGAGATATTGAACAGTGAGGGGAGATACAGGCCAGTGAGGGGGAGATACTGACCAGTGAGGGGGATATTGACCAGTGAGGGGGATATTGACCAGTGAGGGGCAGTTACTGACCAGTGAGGGTAGATATTGATCAGTGAGGGGGAGATATTGACCAGTGAGTGGGATACTGACCAGTGAGGGTAGATATTGACCAGTGAGGGTAGATATTGACCAGTGAGGGGGAGATATTGACCAGTGATGGGGAGATACTGACCAGTGAGGAGGAGATATTGACCAGTGAGGGTGAGATATTGACCAGTGAGGGTGATACTGACCAGTGAGGGGGAGATATTGAACAGTGAGGGGAGATACAGGCCAGTGAAGGGGAGATACTGACTAGTGAGGGGGAGATATTGACCAGTGAGGGGGGGATATTGACCAGTGAAGGGGAGATACTGACCAGTGAGGGTGAGATATTGATCAGTGAGGGGGAGATATTGACCAGTGAGTGGGATACTGACCAGTGAGGGTAGATATTGACCAGTGAGGGGGAGATATTGACCAGTGAGGGGGAGATATTGACCAGTGAGGGGGAGATATTGACCAGTGAGGGGGAGATAGTGACCAGTGAGGAGGAGATATTGACCAGTGAGGAGATATTGACCAGTGAGGGGGAGATACTGACCAGTGAGGGGGAGATACTGACCAGTGAGGGGGAGGTACTGACCAGTGAGGGGGATATTGACCAGTGAGGGGGATATTGATCAGTGAGGGGCAGTTACTGACCAGTGAGGGGGCTATTGACCAGTGAAGGGGAGATACTGACCAGTGAGGGTGAGATATTGATCAGTGAGGGGGAGATATTGATCAGTGAGGGGGATATTGACCAGTGAGGAAGAAATATTGACCAGTGAGAGGGGGATATTGATCAGTGAGGGGGAGATATTGACCAGTGAGGGGGAGATATTGACCAGTGAGAGGGGGCTATTGACCAGTTGGGGGTAGATATTGACCAGTGAGAGGGGGATATTGACCAGTGAGAGGGGGATATTGACCAGTGAGAGGGGGATATTGACCAGTGAGAGGGGGATATTGACCAGTGAGGGGGGATATTGACCAGTGGGGGAGATATTGACCAGTGAGAGGTAGATATTGACCAGTGAGGGGGGATATTGACCAGTGAGGGGGCGATAGTGACCAATGAGAGGTTGATATTGACCAGTGAGGGGGTATATTGACCAGTGAGGGGGAGATATTGACCAGTGAGAGGTAGATATTGACCAGTGAGGGGGCGATATTGACCAGTGAGAGTGAGATATTGACCAGTGAGGGTGAGATATTGACCAGTGAGGGTGAGATATTGACCAGTGAGGGGGAGATACTGACCAGTGAGGGGGAGATACTGACCATTGAGGGGGAGATATTGACCAGTGAGGGGGAGATATTGACCAGTGAGGGAGATATTGACCAGTGAGAGGTAGATATTGACCAGTGAGGGGGGATATTGACCAGTGAGCGGGGATATTGACCAGTGAGGGGGCGATAGTGACCAGTGAGGGGGGATATTGACCAGTGAGGGGGAGATATTGACCAGTGAGGGAGATATTGACCAGTGAGAGGGCGATATTGACCAGTGAGAGTGAGATATTGACCAGTGAGGGGGGGGGGATATTGACCAGTGAGGAGGAGATATTGACCAGTGAGGGGGAGATATTGACCAGTGAGGGGGAGATACTGACCAGTGAGGGGGAGATACTGACCAGTGAGGGGGAGATATTTACCAGTGAGGAGGAGATATTGATCAGTGAAGGGGCGATATTGACCAGTGAGAGGGAGATAGTGACCAGTGAGAGGGAGATAGTGACCAGTGAGAGGGAGATATTGACCAGTGAGGGGGAGATACTGACCAGTGAGGGGGTGATATTGACCAGTGAGGGCGAAATATTGACCAGTGAGAGGGAGATATTGGTGAATGAGGGGGGGTTACTGACCAATGAGGGGGAGATATTGACCAGTTAGGGGGATATTGACCAGTGAGGGGGATATATTGACCAGTGAGGGGAGATATTGACCAGTGAGTGGAGATATTGACCAGTGAGGGGGAGATATTGACCAGTGAGGATAGATATTGACCAGTCAGGGGAGTTATTGACCAGTGAGAGTAGATATTGACCAGTGAGGGGGAGATATTGACCAGTGAGGAGGAGATACTGACCAGTGAGTGGGAGACATTGACCAGTGAGGGGGAGATATTGACCAGTGAGCGGGAGACGCTGACATTGATGAGTGGTAATACTAGCTGATGATTTATCAATCCTGGTCCATAGGCACATTTGTAATTCCCCGACTGTGGTCCAGATGCGATCGACCAACTCAGATCAAACCTGGTGTTTGTGGCCAGTGCAGCATCGCATAAAGCAGTACGAGGTGTTACTAGGAAGATAGGAACAGGAAGATGCCATTCAGCCCTTTGAGCCTGTTCTCCCATTCAATTAGATCTTGGCTGATGTGTTTCTGAACTCCATTTACCCGCCTTGGTTTCGTAACCTTCACTACCCCTAATGAACAGAAATCGATCAATTTCAGCATTGAAATTTTCAATTGACCACTCCAGGGACTGAGTCCCACTAACCCTTGTGTGAACAAGTGCTTCCTGATGTCACCCCTTAATGGCCGAGCTCTAATTTTAAGGTTATGTCCCCTTGTTCTGCACTCTATGCCCCGCCACCCCCTCCCCCCCATCAGAGGAAATAGTTTATCTCTATCCTATCAATCCTCTAATCATCTTAAATACCACAATTAAATCACCCCTTAATCTTCTATTTGTCAGGGTATGAATTTGAGTATTCATAAGCACAGCTACATTGTTGACCATCACTATATTTCCCTTTCCTCCAGGTGAGCCAGCTCTTTGACCATGGGGGCACCGTGTTCTTCAGTATCTTCATGTCGCTGTGGGCGGTAACATTCCTCGAGTACTGGAAGAGAACCAGTGCCATCCTGTCACATAAGTGGGACTGCTTCGACTTTGAGGAAACTGAGGTAAGAAAGGGTTCACACAAATAAAACCTATCAAAGATTATTTAATCATAGAATCCTAGATTATTTGATCATAGAAGCACAGAAAGAGGCCGTTCAGCCCATCGTGTCTGTGGCAAATGAAAGAGCTACCCCGCCGAATCCCACTTTCCAGCTCTTGGTCCGTAGCCTTCTATGTTATGGCACTTCAAGTGCATATCCGAATAGTTTTCAAATGTGATTAGGATTTCTGCCTCTACCACCCTTTCAGGCAGTGAATTCCAGACCCCCATCATCCTCAGGGTGAAAAAGGTTCTCCTCAACTCCCCTCTAATGCTCTACCAGTTACTTTAAATCTATGCCCCCTGGTCATTGACCTCTCTTCTAAGGGAAATAGGTCCTTCCTATCCACTCTATCCAGGCCCCTCATAATTTTATACATCTCAATTAAGTCTCCCCTCAGCCTCCTCTGCTTTAAACCAAACAACCCCAGCCTATCCAATCTTTCTTCCTGGCTAAAATTCTCCAGTCCTGGCAACGTCCTCGTAATTCTCATCTGCATCCTATCTTGTGCAATCACATCTTTCCTGTAATGTGGTGACCAGAACTGCACGCAGTACTCCAGCTGTGGCCTAACTAGTGTTTTATACAGTTCAAACATAAACCTCCCTGCTCTTGTATTCTATGCCTCAGCTAATAAAGGCAAGTATTCTGTATGCCTTCTTTAGCTTCCTGTCCTGTTACCTTCAGGGATCTGTGGACCTCCACTCCAAGGTCCCTCTACATTTCTCAGTGTCCTACCATTTAATGTGTAATCCCTTGCCTTGTTAGCCCTCCCCAAATGCATTACCTCACATTTCTCCGGATTGAATTCCATTTGCCACTTTTCTGCCCACCTAACCAGTCCATTAATATCTTCCTGCAGTCTACAGCTTTCTTCCTCACTATCAACCACACGGCCAATTTTTGTAACATCTGCAAACTTCTTAATCATGCCCCCTACATTTAAGTCTAAATCATTGATGTAAACCACAAAAAGAAAGGGATCGAATACTGAGCCCTGCAGGACCCCAGTGGAAGCAGCCTTCCAGTCACAAAAACACCCATCGACCATTACCCTTTGCTACCTGCCACTGAGCCACTTTTGGATCCAACTTGTCATTTTCCCTTAGATCCCATGGGCTTTTACTTTTCTGACCAGTTTGCCATGTGGGACCTTGTCAAATGCCTCCGGCACCACAACGGTAGCCAGAGAGGATTGGAAAATGATGGTCAGAGCCTCTGTTATTTCCTCTCTTGCTTCTCTTAACAGCCTGGGATACATTTCATCTGGGCCTCGCAATTTATCTACTTTCAAAGGGCTCAATTTTCCCCAAGCCTGTTTTCTGGCGTATTGCCAGAGTTATGCCTGTTTTTCTAGGCCAGAAATAATTTGCCAAAGTTTCCCCGATGTATAATTCAAATTTGGCGCCGCGCAGCGTGTCCAGTCGCCTCGGGAGGTGGAGCCTGCTGTCTGCACCGAAAAGCAATGCCACACCTTCTGTGCATGCGCGTAAAAAAAGTGATGTTTTTGAGGTTGTTGCAATGGACGCGCATGCTCAGTACAACTCCAGGTTAGCAATCGGCCATTTTTAAAGAGCCAGTTGTGCGTGTGAGAACGTTGTTCACATATGTGAGAGCATTGGAAAAATCACAGCTACAGCAATACAAGATGCAACACGGTGCAAGGACCGAGAATTTCTCACAGGAAGAAGTGGAGGAACTGGTTACTGTGATTGAGACCAGATGGCAGGAGCTGGACACCAGCAGAGGTCACATAAAAGTTCTAGCCAAAGAAATGAAGAAACGCTGGAACCAAGTTGCAGAAGATTACTGCGCAGTGGTGACCACCCCGCGGTCTGGAGGCCAGTGCAACAAGAAATGACAGGACCTTGGTCAAGTAGTTAGTGTAAGTAATATTTTCATTTATTCAATGCAATTGCAATTGTAAATGTGACCATCTGTATGTCCCACCCAGCAGAAAGACACCCTCTTTAAAAAGTTAGGTTTTCATATCTTTGCAGAGGAAGTTGGCACATAATAAAAGGGAAAGAACTCGAACAGGAGGAGGCCCGGCAAATCTACACCCACTGACTCCCTTGGAAGAGAGGGTCGCTGCTTTGATGGGTCCTGCCACCCACCCTGCCCCCTCCTTTGTTGCTAACCATTTGACTGTTCTGTTATCTTTTGCACAACTTGAGGCCAACCCTGTAAATGCAGAAGAAGATTCAGATGCGGACGAGCCTGAAGAGGAGAACATCTTCCAATCCATCCATGGGGGTGAGGGGGAGGGGATGGAGCTGGATGAAGCTCCCACTGTTGTACTGACTTTGGAAGAGGTGCCGCTCATGGAGGTGACAGCCCCTTCCATGACTAGTGGTTTGAGTGTTGGTGGGACATTCCATGGTTTCACATACTCCAAGGTTGTGGGTCCCAGTGGTGTGGTGCAGCGAGGCACACCCAGGGCCCCACCATCCCAGGCTGCGGGTCCCAGTGTTGGGGTGCAGCGAGGCACACCCAGGCCCCACCGTCCCAGGCTGTGGGTCTCAGTGTTGGGGTTGCCACACCCACGCGGAGGATGGGAAGGAGAACTCGACCATGCTCTCCTGAGGTGTAGGATCTACAGATGTGGTTCAGATGATGTCATTGAGTGCGGAGAGCATTGACCTTACCCGATCACTCCTGGATGCCATCAGTGCGGTGAGTGATGAGGTAGCGGGACTATCAGGAGAAGTAACTCCAATGACATGAGAAATGGGAACGATATCCGGGACCATCAGTGAGGGAATAGTGGCCATGAGGGAGGGAATGTTGCAGGTCGTTGAGACACTGTCAGGGCGCATGAGAGACGGCATGCTGGAGTTAGCTGCTGAAATAAGGGAACAGGTCCAGACCCTGCGCCCATTGACAGAATCAACTGTCACTCTCACTCCAATCCCCACACCAGTCTCTGAAGAGCCCAAAGCCGGGCCCTCCAACTTGCCGCCTGATGCCGACGCTTCCACCCTCAAGAGGTGCGCAGTACCCGAGATGTTAGAAAAATAAGCTTGCTACCAAGCCCAGAAACACTGCGCCTGCGGGCAGGGGTGGTGGAGTGTTCAAGACCAAGCGTGGCGGGCGGTCATAGAATAAGGGGGAGGAGAGATGGGTGCAGCCTTTCTTTGCTGCTGTTGTTGTTATTATTATTGTTACTGTTCTCAAATTAAGTTTTTTGTAAGTTATGTAAATTTACAAGTTTATAAGTGATCTTAAAGTTTTTAAGTGATCTTAAAAAGTGATCTTAAAGTAAAGTTTGATACAAGAATAATTTTATTAAAGTTAAGTACATTGTAAACTTTTGAATAAAATATATTTTACATTAAAACTGAAATCATGTTCCATTAACACAACACATTACGGAACAGCTCCAAACAGTAAACATGTCCATGTGGAACAGTTGTCGGTGAGCCCTCAGGCATCAATAAAGCGTTCACGGATGAGCTGCTGGCGCAAGGCTCGAGCAATTGTTAAAGGAGCACGACGGCCCGCCCTCCTCCGCCGTCATGCTCCGGCCTCAGGCATTTGCATGGCTTCCTCATCCTCGTCGTCCTCCTCCTCCTCATCACCTGCATCTTCCACATCATTATCATCAGCCACTCTCACCGCAGGTGGGTCTTCCACTACCAGCTGCTGCTGTCTCATGATGGCTAAGTTATGCAGCATGCAGCAGACAACAATCTCAGGGGAGTACAGCAAGTAGTCTCTGGAATGGTCCAGGCATCGGAAATTTCAATATGCCAATGGTCCTCTCTATGATGCTGCGCGTCGCAATGTGTGACATGTTGTATTCCTGGTCAGCTTCTGTCCAGGTTACGCGTGGGGGTGTCATGCGCCAACAAGGTGACGAGGCCTTACCCTTTGTCTCCCAGTAGCCAGCTCTGCCCTTCTGGCTGCTGCTGAAACATGGCAGATATACCGCTGTTGTGTAGGATGAACGCATCTCGCGTACTCCCTTGCATCGACTGACGTGATATGATGCTGTCGTCACAGTCAAGCTGCACATTAATGGAGTGGAAGCATTTTCTGTTCCTGTACATCTCGGAATCCTCCAAAGATCCTCACAAGACGATATGGGTACAATCAATGCAGCCCTGTACTTTTTGGGAAGCCAGCAATCCTGGAGAAGCCCACAGTCCTTTCATGCATTGCCTGGGTAGTCATGGGGAACTTTATGAAGTAATTCCTCTGGGCATATAGTGCAGCCGTGACCTGGCGAATGGAGACATGTGTTGCATGTTAAGAAATGGCGCACACATCGCCAGTTGTAGCTTGAAACGATCCGGAGGCATAGAATGAAAGTGCAGCTGTAAACTTCGCTTCAACTGACAAAGCAGTCCTCCTGATGCTTCTAGGTTGCAGGTCTGCTTTGACCAACTCTCAGATCTCACTTACAACTTCTTAGCGGAACGCAGCCTTCTGACACAGTCTGCATCACTCAGGTGGAGGTACAAGCGCCTGTCTCGATATACCCAAGGTGAGTAAGGCCTCCTGCTCAGCATCCTTCGGGCTCTGATGTTCCTGATGCGATGAAGTCGAATCAATTGTCTCCTACGTAGCACCATGATGCAGAAGGCTCGCACATTGTCAGTATTGCCCCCATATTTAAATTTAACCTTTGAAAGAAACTCAAAACGGCAGGAAAGTGGGCAGGCAGGACAGGTTCGTAGTGCTCTCTCTCCCCAAGGTCTGTATGGATGGACCACACCCAAAAGTCTTGTGACTTCTCCTCTCTCCCCCCCCCTTAAGTAATTGAAGTCTTGTGACTTCTCCCCTTCTCTCTCTCCCACCGCCACCCCCCCACGCCCCAGTCATTGCAGACTTCAGTGCAGAAGGCTTCCCGGGGCTCGAAGCCTTCCGATAGGCACCTTGCTCGCTCTCTCTCCTCACCCCCTCCCCCCACCGGCTTGTATTGTAGCCGAGCCCCTGTGTCCGGGTGCGGGGCCGATTCTGCCGTCCAAAGGTACGACCCGCCAGCCCTGCTTCAAGATGTTTGGTGGTGGTGTGTGAGTGAGTTTAAAAAAGAGAAAACTTCTGAAATGCAACTACTTTACAGTTCTACGTTGACAGGTAGAAAAAAGTTGAACTTTATTATTGATTTTGACAGTATTCTTGACTCCCTCCAAAATCTTCGATTTAAAAACAATGGCGTCTTTCAATGTCGTATTGTGAATTTGCGCTGATTTTCTTAAGTGTCCAGAAGGTTTTTTGGGAGTGGCCAGATACGCCGACCTAGGAGGAGTAAATGTTGCCTAAACTGCGAACAATTGAAAAAACCGGCGCAGACATGACGTTAAAAAAAAACTGGCCTAGAAAAATTGTAACTAAGTCAGTTACACTGGCACAGATCACAGGGAGAAACTTGGAAAAAAAAATGCCAGTAAAAAGTGCGCGCGCCAAAAAAAAGGCCCAAGCGACCGGGAAAAATTGAGCCCAAAGATTCTAAACCCCTTAATATTTCCTCTCTCACAATGTTTATCTCATCTAATATTTCACACTCCTCCTTAACTACAATGTCTGCATCATTCCTCTATTTTGTGTATTCAGACACAAACCATACCCACGTTTTCCACCTCAACACACAGGTTATCTTTTTAGCCTCTAATAGGCCCTACTCTTTCTTTAGTTATTCTCTTGCTCTTTATGTATTTTCCTTAATTTTATTTGCCAATATTTTTTAATGCCCTCTCTTTGCTTTCCTAATTTCCTTTTTAATTTCACCCCTACTCATCTCGGTTTAGCTCTCGGTATCTGCCATAAGCTTCAAGATCCCATGGCACTATTTTGAAGAAGAACAGTGGAATTCTCCCCGGTGTCCGAGGGCCAATATTTATCCCTCAACTAACATCACTAAAGCAGAATATCTGGTCTTTATCACATTGCTGTTAGTGGGATCAAACAGTGCGCAAATTGGCTGCAATGTTGTGAAAGGCACTTTATAAATGTAAATCTTTCAAAAATAAAACAGCAAACACTTGTGTCAGTACAAAAGCAAAACACAGCGGCTGCTGGAATCTGAAATAGAAACAGAAAATGCTAGAAATCTCAACGGGTCAGGCAGCATCTATGGAGAGAAACAGAGTTACCGTTTCGGGTCGACAACCCTTCATCAGGACTTGTGTCAGTGTCTGCTATCAAGTGTTTACAACAGGATTAGTCTCCAGCCAAAAACTGAACATTTACATAATTATTCTGATGTAAGATCATCGACATGAAACAACGTTAACTCTGTTTCTCTCTCCACAGATGCTGCCTGGCCTGCTGAGTATTTCCTGTTTTTATTGAAATAATTATATGTTGAATTAACTTCAAAATTACAATTGTAAATTGGGAAACCGGGTGTAATGTATTTGCTTCATGGGTTCTTTGCTTAAGAATTCATAGCAACACATTGCTGTTAAGCACTAGTTGGTTTATTAGCAAAAGGTTTAACAATCGCACTACACATTACCAGTTCATCCACCAGGCTCACAACCAACTGCCTCATCGTGGATCCCCGAATCCAACTGGCTGGGGTTTTATTGAGTCTTGTGAACATCACGTGACTGGCTAAGCCACTCCCAACTCAACATCTCTACAAACCTGTGAGCATACTCACGGGTGCATACATTACGTCGGTCTAATTGGTGATCAATGGCGTACCTCATTATCATCATCATAGGCAGTCCCTCGAAATCGAGACTTGCTTCCACTCTAAAAGTGAGTTCTCAGGTGACTGAACAGTCCAATACGGGAATTACAGTCTCTGTCACAAGTGGGACAGACAGTGGTTGAAGGAAAGGGTGGGTGGGGAGTCTGGTTTGCCGCACGCTCCTTCCACTGCCTGCGCTTGCTTTCTGCATGCTCTCGGCGACGAGACTCGAGGTGCTCAGCGCCCTCCCGGATGCTCTTCCTCAACTTAGGGCTATTTTTGGCCAGGGACTCCCAGGTGTCGGTGGGTTGTTGCATTTTATCAAGGAGGCTTTCAGGATGTTCTTGAAACGTTTCCTCTGCTCACCTGGGGCTCACTTGCTATGTAGGAGTTCCGAGTAGAGCGCTTGCTTTGGGAGTCTTGTGACAGGCATGCGAACAATGTGGCCCACCCAACGGAGCTAGTCGAGTGTGGTCAGTGCTTCGATGTTGGCCTGATAGAGGACACTAATGTTGGTACGTCAGTCCTCCCAGGGGATTTGCAGGATCTTGCGTCAGCTTCATTCAGCTGATGTCAGCTTCATTCAGACGATTTAATTTGTTTGGGGTTATCATTTCAGGAGCACCCCAGGCCCGAGTTCACTGCCGTGGCTCCCATGCTGGTGAGGAACCCAATCACGGGCACAGAAGAGCCCCACTTTCCAAAGGGGGACCGGATCCAGCGTATTATCGCGAGCTCCTTGGTGATTCTGGTCCTGGTAGGAAGGCAATTCAGTAAATAAGACACGCATTCTATTACTTTCCACTCACAATCCCGCCCATTTCTTCTCTTATGCATTCCTGTCCTAGTCCAAGGAGCAGTCACTGTGCTGGCTCTCTGCCTGCACCATGTCCACACCCAGGGGATTTTGGGCCCCCTGAAGATAGGCGGCCAGCTGGGGTCAGGTGACAATGCCGTGAGGCAATTGCGGCACCATCAGACAGCTTGGGTGTAAAGGGAGTCTGCACATATCCGCGGCATAACTAAAACCGCCTATTTCCACCTCCATAACATCGCCCGTTTCCGCCCCTGCGTCAGCTCATCTGCTGCTGAAGCCCTCATCCATGCCTTTGTTATCTCTAGACTTGACTGTTCCAACACATTCCTGGCTGGCCTCCCACATTCTACCCTACGTACACTAGAGGTGATCCAAAACTCGGCTGCCTGTGTCCTAACTCGCATCAAGTCCCACTCACCCATCACCCCTGTGCTTACTGACCTACATTGCCTCCCAGTTAAGCAATACCTCAATTTCAAAATTATCATCCTTGTTTACAAATCCCTCCATGGCCTCGCCCCTCCCTATCTCTGTAATCTCCTCCAGCCTCACAATCCCCCCCTCCCCACCGCGAGATGTCTGTGCTCCTCAAATTCTGCCCCTTGAGCATTCCTGATTATAACTGCTCAACCATTGGTGGCCGTGCCTTCAGCTGCTTGGGCCCCAAGCTCTGGAACTCCCTCCCTAAACCTCTCCGCATCTCTACCTCTCTTTCCTCCTTTAAGACGTTCTCGCCTACATCTTTGACCAAGCTCCTATTGTAATTTCTTCTTATGTGACTCGGAGTCAAATTTATTTGTTTTGTCTTATAAGACTCCTGTGAAGCGCCTTGGGACGTTTTACTACGTTAAAGGTGCTATATAAATACAAGTTGTTTTTGTTGTAACATTGCAATGGCAGTAATCTTAACATATCAGAGTGTGCGCAAATATATATATATATATACATACATATATAGCAAAATTAAGCAAAAGGAAAATACGTGCTTTTAGATATAGTGCAGTTAATAGTAAACATTGTGCCTATGGTATTGAATAACTGGGTACTGGGTGTCACTGAGCTGCCATTCACTAATTCTGAATGTCCTTCCTTCAGGTTGTGGTGGTGCTAATCTTCTTGATGTCTGTCATTCTGTACCGCACCATCATCAGCATCCTCATGTATGAGACAGGCAATTCTATCGTCATGGCAACCGTGAGTACGTTGCTTCCCAGTAGCAATGTTCAAGGATAAAGAAAGAAAGACTTGCATTTATATAGCGCCTTTAACAATCTCCGGATGTCCCAAAGCACTTTACAGCCAATGAAGTACTTTTTAGATGTGTAGTCACTGTCGGAAATGCTGCAACCAATTTGCGCACAGCAAGGTCCCACTAACAGCAATGAGATAATGACTAGATAATCTGTTTTAGATGTTGGGTGAGGTTAAAATATTGGCCAGCACACCGGGGAGAACTCCCTTGCTCTTCTTCAAAATAGTGCCCGGAGCTTTTGGGGCCAAAATTGCCCCTCCCGATAAGGCCTCTGGCCGCCTGAAAGTGGCAGCCACAGGGTGGCGGGGAATGGCCGCCGATTCGCGGCGGACTGGCCGATGTTCGCGGCATTGCCCTCAGGAGTTTTTGCTGTGGTATGAGGATCCGCCCCGCTCCCCCCACTTCCACCGTGCTCCTGCAGATACGTCCTCAATGACGTCATCAGAGCGCACACCGCAGCGACTCTGCCCCAGAAGGTAAATTCGGGTGAAAAAGTCTTCCGGCCGTCTGTCGGTGCCCCCAACAGTTTTTTGGGCCAGTACACAGTGCCGGCTCAAGACCGCCAGCGGCCTTGAAAGGCGTATTGCGTGTATATCCATTTTTTTGGCCAAGATTTTTCCAGTTTGCCAGTTGCCTTGTTCAGAGCGGGATTGAGTGCTTGTGGCACCTCACCATCGCCACCAATCTGAGGGAGCACAGATCGGTGGTGTGGCGCGACACTGGTGGACCCAGCCACGATGGCAACAGTCAGATCTCGCATGGCATCCAGGTGAGACTGCATGAGAGCAGGAACAGTCTCGATGCCACCAGAGATGACAGCAGTAAGATGCTCCATGGCTTGTTGCCCAGATTGCATAAGAGCATTTTGAGCTTCCAGGGCCGCGGCCATCCTCCCCAAAGCAGCACTCAGACGCTCGTTCCCTTGCGCCTGTGCTGCAATGGCAGCTGAGACGTGGCATCACAACTGGATTCGCACGGTCAATCTGGGAGTCCACCATCGTCTGCACACTGGCAATGATGGGCTCCATGGTGTGTGCAGAGCTGTCCACAATGCGGGAGGCGGACTCCTCCATGCTCCTGACCACTTCAGACAGGCTCTCCGGCACCCTTGCTATTGCCCCCAACATCTGGGAATACACGGCCTCCATCCTTCTTTCATAAGAGCCAACTTTGATGGGAGTCCTCTGCAGCAGAACTCGTGTGTGAACTTGCTCCCCAGAGAAATGGCACCCGAGGTTGCTTTGGCCCTTTACCATGTTGCAGCCCGCTAGGCCCTGGTGCACCACCCAGTGCAGACTCCTCTGCTAAATCTAATATTTTGGACCGTGTATTCCCAGTATCCGAGCTGGCACGTGTGAGTGTAGGAAGCAGTGACGCGGTGCTGCCATCAGTGTCCCCCTCTTCCTCGGCCTCATCGGACATGGCGCCAACATATGGAGTGGCCTCTAGGGTGTTGTCATGGCTTTACCTCCCACTCGCATCAGTGGTCTCTCCCTGGCTTCGGCTGCTAGTGTTCTCAATGCTGACGTCCTGGCTTTGGCTTACACTCGGGCTCTCATCTGCAATCATAAATGGCACAAGGGCTCCCGTGAGGGAGGGCATAGCACCATGTAGCCAGCAACTTGCATACTATCATAAGCAAAGACACGGTAGGCACTGGCACTTTCAGGGAGAGATGGCATTAAAGGAAGGCCTTCACTTAGATGCTGCTCCCAGCGGGATCGGCACGACCGGTGGCCACAGGGAAGAGAACATGTGGGCCAACTAGCCTCTGAACCCTTTCTTCCAGGTGAGTGAGCTGCTGTATCTCTGGCTCACCATCACCACTTCTCAGTACAGTTGTGAGAAACCTTGGCTTGCAAAGCAAATACAATGAGTGCAAGTGTGCGTCCATTACATGTAGCTGTAACTCTGACATGAAAGGGAGCCTTCATTGCGATAATGCACACATAGATATACAGGCCTCAACAATCAAATGTTGCTTCAGTGGGAAATAAGAGAAGGTGAAGGAGAGGCTCGCAGATGGAAGGTGAGGTGTTGGGTGAACATGATCTCACTTTCAACACTCGAATGATGTCGTTGAGCCTTTTTGCGGCATTGGGTGGCGGTGCAGTCATGAATGGTGGTCCCCGAGACCTCCACAGTGATCTCTCTCCCGGCATTAATGAACACATCGTGAGTCGGTCTGCCCGTGTCGGGGTAGAGAACGCGCCTCCTTCCCTCCACAGCCTCGATGAGGGTCTCCAATTCTGCATCTGAAAATCTGCGTGCCCTCCTTGCTCCTGCTGGATTCGCCATGCCTACAAATCAAACTGCTTCCCTGCTCAGAGCCTCGCTGCAAACCCTTCCCTTTAAGAAAGCCAGGGAGCAGCTAACTCGTTTGCAGCAGATCAGCACCAGCTGAATTTCGCAGCCCAATCGGCCACATCGCCCCCACACCGCTGCAAACAGCCCGTTCCCGCCACCAATACCGCTCCGCTCCTTTTTTTCAGCAACAATGCTGAATTTTGCTCCAATGGCGGCAGTAATTGTTATGTATGTATGTAAACCTTACCAAAATATAAGGCTTGCCACTAGGGGGCACACCTGGGGGAGACCTAAGGGTCACCTGTGCACCCTGGGGCAAGCAGGTATAAAAGGTGATTCACCATGCTGCTTCCTCTCTCAGGAGTCTGAATAAAGAGACCAAAGTCACAATAGTTTGAGCTTGCGATATAGTTCTGTGGATTTATTCTGAACATAACAGTAATGACCGGCAAAAAGCGGTAGGTGTGCCCCGTTTCGGGCGGAGGTGAATTTTTACCCCTTCATGTCCAGCTGAGAGGGCAGACGGTTTAATGTCTCATCCGAAAGATGGCACCTCCAACAGTGTAGCCCTCCCTCAGCACTGCACTGGAGTGTCAGTACCGGATTACGCGCTCAAGTCTCTGGGGTGAGACTTGAACCCACATCCTTCGGAATCCTTCAAAGGCGAGAGCACTGCCAACTGAACCACGACTGCCACCTGCCATAAAATGGCTGTCGAACTCATTATAAAAAACAGAAAGCTCAGTGGTAAATACACGGCATGATGTGCTGACCCAAGCAGAGCAAGCGAGGCCCAGGTTCAATCCCTTGCATGTGCCAAGTGGGCTTATCTCAAACCAGGACGGCATTTGAGGGGCTACCAATGACCTCGGGTACGCCTGGTCTAGAGAGCGGGGAAATCCACCAGGGCCCCTGATCCTCATTTTTATCCAGGGGTCCGACTGTAAGGAGCCTAACTTGAGGCACCAAAGGAGGAACAGGACTGCACAGTTGCTGCTTGGGCTCCAGTGGAAAATGAGGTACTGCTGACATTTGCAAATGTACTCTGACACTCATCAGTCTTTAGAAGAGGGAAGGTGAAGAACATAATATTTTGTTTCACCACATTCCCTTTCAGGAGCTCGCTGGGTGTGGCGATCTAGGTTGTTCGTGCCCTCATGTTTAATAGTGTCGGATGCCCATTTCGCTGCTGTGTGAGATCACAGGATGTGGGGGGGGGATCTAGACACTGCCAGTCTGCTCATTTATATTTACAATGGACAGGGGCAATCAGGGATGGGATGTGTGGGGGGGGGGGGGGGGGGTGGGTGGGTGGCAGGGTCAATCAGAGGCAGGGTCAAGGGTCATTCAGGGGGAGGCAAGGTCAAGGGCCAATCAGTAAACGGTTAGCCATCCATATGTTTTAAATCTATAACTTCCTGTATTCTAAATCAATATCTTCTTGCACTTAAATAAATGACACACTGCATGTTAATTTTTAATTTTAATTTATTTATTGGATGTGGGCATCGCTGGCTAGGCCAGCATTTATTGCCCATCGCTAATTGCCCTTGAGAAGGTGGTGGTGAGCCGCCATTTCAGAGGGCATTTAAGAGCTAACCACATTGCTTGTGGATCTGTAGTAATACCCGCCCTCCTGTATGGCTCAGCAACGTGGACCATATACAATAGACACCTCAAATCGCTGGGGAAATACCACCAACAATGTCTCCGCAAGATCCTGCAAATCCCTTGGGAGGACAGAAGAACCAACATTTGTGTCCTCGATCAGGCCAACATCCCCAGCATCGAAGCACTGATCACACTCGACCAGCTCCGTTGGGCGGGCCACATTGTCCGCATGCCTGTCACAAGACTCCCAAAGCAAGAGCTCTACTCGGAACTCCTACACAGCAAGCGAGCCCCAGGTGGGCAGAGGAAATGTTTCAAGGACACCCTCAAAGCTTCCCTGATAAAGTGCAACATCCCTACCGACACCTGGGAGTCCCTGGCCAAAGATCGCCCTAAATGGAGGAAGTGCATCCAGAAGGGCGCTAAGCACCTCGAGTCACGTCGCCGAGAGCACGCAGAATACAAGCGCAGGCAGCGAAAGGTGCGTACGGCAAACCAGTCCCATCCACCCTTTCCTTCAATGACTGTCTGTCCCACCTGTGACAGAGACTGTAATTCCCGTATTGGACTGTTCATCACCTGAGAACTCACTTTTAGAGTGGAAGCAAGTCTTCCTCAATTTCAAGGGACTGTCTATGATGATAATGATGATGGGTCTGGAGTCACATATAGGCCAGACTGGGTAAGGACATCAGATTTCCTTCCCTAAAGGACATTGGTGAACCAGATGAGTTTTTACAACAATCCGGTCATTTTATGGTCACCATCACGGATACTAGCATTTTATTTCAGATTTATTTAATTGAATTTAAATTCCCAGCTACCGTGGTGGGATTTGAATTCATGTCTCTGGATCATTAGTCAAGGCCTCTGGATTACATGTCCAGTGACATAACCATTATTCTACCATACGCTAATGTGTTAAAAAATATTGCCGCTGATGATGTCATAACGCATGTGAGTCACCATGTCTCTCCCTTTCACTTGAAGTGGAGGGCCGCTGCGAGCTCTGCCATTATTTTAGTTAGGTTCACCGGGCCACCAGGGAGGTTTTCGGTCGGGCCAGCGACCTGGCACCCAAGAGGGGGTACCAGGCTGCCTGTTGGCAGCCCGGCTGAACCCGGGGCTATAATTGTCGGGCTGACCTGGCAGTCGGCCGCTAAAAAAAAATAAAATGGTGGCTGCGGCAGTGCGCCCTCCCCTTGAATAGTCGCCGCACAGCCATGTCGCACACACTGAAAACACAGTGCACCCGCAGAAAATGCTGTCGGGGGCACCGTTCGGCAGGATGAAGATTTTTGTAGCTGAATTTCGATGGAGGTGCGGGAGATCGGCGGTGCGCGTTTTGATGGCGCCCTTAGGAGGGGTTGGCAGCAGCGGGGCGCAAATGGGGACCGCCGGAAAAAGCACCAAGGAGAATTTCGCTGGCGGCCGCTGCTCGACCCCGCCGCTTTCCGGCGCTTAGAGCACTTTTCGGAAGGCTGAATTTCGTCCCCCTATAGTCTATAGCTTTTTCTAATCTGTATTGTACTCTGTCCTCTCCAGGCTCCGAGGATTGCCAGCATAACCGGATCAGTGGTCAATCTGCTGTTCATTCTCCTATTGGCTCGAGTGTATACATCATTAGCTCGTTACCTAACCAAATGGGGTAAGCACCAGATCGGTACACATTGCTCATTGGCATAAAGAGGGGAACCATTTTATTGACTCTCTGGGTCAATCGCATGATCCTAGCTTGTCGTTCCAAACCACAGGCCCTGTGAAGGGCAGTTTATGCCAATATCTATAGCGGTCTCACTGTGGGTTGTGCCTGACATAACTTGCTGTTGTGGCAGATCATCAGGGGTTCCGATGTAAGCATTACCGATCCGACCCCAATTCGAACAGTAGGACTGAGGCATTCTGAATACACTAGTACTGCAACTGGTTCAGATAGTAGGAAGAAAGACTTGAATTTATACTGCAGCTTTCACAACCTCAGGACTTCCCAAAGCACTTCACAGCCAATGAATTACTTTTAAAGTGCAGTCACTTTAACGTGGAAGACCCGGCAGCCAATTTGGACACAACAAGATCCCGCAAACAGCATAGGTAATGGGATCAGGATTGGTTTAGATAGTGGTACAGGTCACTGGGACTGAAATTGTTTCAGATAGCAGAACCAGACTCCAGGCCGGCTTCGTTCTATTTAAGAAGATAAGAAATAGGAGCAGGAGTAGGCCATTCAGCCCCTCGAGTCTGCTCCGCCATTCAATAAGATCATGGTTGATCTGATCTGATCTTGACCACAACTTCACTTTCCTGCCCACTCCCCATAACCCTTACCTCCCTGATCATTCAAAAATCTGACTATCTCCACCTTAAATATATTCAATCACCACAGCTCTCTGGGGTAGCGAATTCCAAAGATTCACGACCCTCTGAGAGAAGAAATTCCTCTTCATCTCGGTTTTAAGTGGGTGACCCTTATTCTGAAACTATGTCCCCTAGTTCTAGAGGGAGGGAGAAAAGGGAGGGTGAACAACCAGTTGTCGTGGTGCATATAGGTACCAGTGATATAGGTAAAAAACGGGATGAGATTCTACAAGACAAATTTAGGGAGCTAGGAGTTAAATTAAAAAGTAGGACCTCAAAAGTAGTAATCTCAGGATTCCTACCAGTGCAGGATAGCTCAGATGAATACGTGGCTTGAGCAGTGGTGCAGAAGGGAGGGATTCAAATTCCTGGGACATTGGATCCGGTTCTGGGGGAGGTGGGACCAGTACAAACCGGACGGTCTGCACCTGGGCAGGACCGGAACCAATGTCCTGGGGGAGTGTTTGCTAGTGCTGTTGGGGAGGAGTTAAACTAATGTGGCAGGGGGATGGGAACCTATGCAGGGAGACAGAGGGAAATAAAATGGAGTCAGAAGCAAAAGATAGAAAGGAGAATAGTAAAAGTGGAGGGCAGAGAAACCCAAGGCAAAAAACAAAAAGGACCACATTACAGCAAAATTCTAAAGGGGCAAAGTGTATTAAAAAGACAAGCCTGAAGGCTCTGTATCTCAATGCGAGGAGTATTCGGAATAAGGTGGACGAATTAACTGCGCAGATAGCAGTTAACGGGCATGATGTAATTGACATCACGGAGACATGGCTCCAGGGTGACCAAGACTGGGAACTCAACATCCAAGGGTATTCAGCATTTAGGAAGGATAGACAGAAAGGAAAAGGAGGCGGGCTGGCGTTGTTGGTTAAAGAGGAAATTAATGCAATAGTAAGGAGGGACATTAGCCTGGATGATGTGGAATCGGTATGGGTGGAGCTGCGGAATACCAAGGGAGAGAAAGCGCTAGTGGGAGTTGTGTATAGACCATCAAACAGTAGTAATGAGGTTGGGGACAGCATCAAACAAGAAATAAGGGATGTGTGCAATAAAGGTACAGCAGTTATCACGGGCGACTTTAATCTACATATTGATTGGGCTAACCTAACTGGTAGCAATGCGATGGAGAAGGATTTCCTGGAGTGTATTAGGGATGGTTTTCTAGACCAATATGTCGAGGAACCAACTAGAGAGCTGACCATCCTAGACTGGGTGATGTGTAATGAGAAGGGACTAATTAGCAATCTTGTTGTGCGAGGCCCCTTGGGGAAGTGTGACCATAATATGGTAGAATTCTTTATTAAGATGGAGAGTGACATAGTTAATTCGGAAACTAGGGTCCTGAACTTAAGGAAAGGTAACTTCGATAGTATGAGGCGTGAATTGGCTAGAATAGACTGGCAAAGGATACTTAAAGGGTTGACGGTGGATAGGCAATGGCAAACATTTAAAGATCACATGGATGAACTTCAGCAATTGTACATCCCTGTCTGGAGTAAAAATAAAATGGGGAAGGTGGCTCAACCATGGCTAACAAGGGAAATTAAGGATAGTGTTAAAGCCAAGGAAGAGACATATAATTTGGCTAGAAAAAGCAACAAACCTGAGGACTGGGAGAAATTTAGAATTCAGCAGAGGAGGACTAAGGGTTTAGTTAAGAGGGGGGAAATAGAGTACGAGAGGAAGCTTGCAGGGAACATAAAAACTGACTGCAAAAGCTTCAATAAATATGTGAAGAGAAAAAGATTAGTAAAGACAAACATAGGTCCCTTGCAGTCGGATTCAGGTGAATTTATAATGGGGAACAAAGAAATGGCAGACCAATTGAACAAATACTTCGGTTCAGTCTTCACGAAGGAAGCCACAAATAACCTTCCAAATGTACTAGGGGACAGTAGGTCTAGTGGGAAGGAGGAACTGAAGGATATCCTTATTAGGCGGGAAATTGTGTTGGGGAAATTGATGGGATTGAAGGAAAATAAATCCCCGGGACCTGATATTCTGCATCCCAGAGTACTTAAGGAAGTGGCCCTAGAAATAGTAGATGCATTGGTGATCATTTTCCAACAGTCTATCGACTCTGAATCGATTCTTATGGACTGGAGGGTAGCTAATGTAACACCACTTTTTAAAAAAGGAGGGAGAGAGAAAACGGGTAATTATAGACCGGTTAGCCTGACATCAGTAGTGGGGAAAATGTTGGAATCAATCATTAAGGATGAAATAGCAGCCCATTTGGAAAGCTGTGACAGGATTGAACCAAGTCAGCATGGATTTATGAAAGGCTTGACGAATCTTCTGGAATTTTTTGAGGATATAACTAGCAGAGTGAACAAGGGAGAACCAGTGGATGTGGTATATTTGGACTTTCAAAAAGCTTTTGACAAGGTCCCGCACAAGAGATTGGTGTGCAAAATCAAAGCTCATGGTACTGATGTGGATAGAGAACTGGTTGACAGACAGGAAGCAGAGAGTTGGGATAAACGGATCCTTTTCAGAATGGCAGGCAGTGACTAGTGGGGTGCCGCAGGGCTCAGTGCTGGGACCCCAGCTCTTTACAATATACATTAACGATTTAGGTGAAGGAATTGAGTGTAATATCTCCAAGTTTGCGGATGACACTAAACTGGGTGGCGGTGTGAGCTGTGAGGAGGACGCTAAGAGGTTGCAGGGTGATTTGGACAGGTTAGGTGAGTGAGCAAATGCATGGCAAATGCAGGAAAATGTGGATAAATGTGAGGATATCCATTTTGGGAGCAAAAACACGAAGGCAGAATATTATCTGAATGGCGGCAGATTAGGAAAAGGGGAGGTGCAACGAGACCTGGGTGTCATGGTTCATCAGTCACTGAAAGTGGGCATGTAGGTACAGCAGCGGTGAAGAAGGCAAATGGTATGTTGGCCTTCATAGCTAGAGGATTTGAGTATCGGAGCAGGAAGGTCTTACTGCAGTTGTACAGGGCCTTAGTGAGGCCTCACCTGGAATATTGTGTTCAGTTTTGTTCTCCTAATCTGAGGAAGGACGTTCTTGCTATTGAGGGAGTGCAGCGAAGGTTCACCAGACTGGTTCCAGGGATGGCTGGACTGTCATATGAGGAGAGACTGGATCAACTGGGCCTTTATTCACTGGAGTTTAGAAGGATGAGAGGGGACCTCATAGATACGTATAAGATTCTGATGGGACTGGACAGGTTAGATGCGGGAAGAATGTTCCCAATGTTGGGAAGTCCAGAACCAGGGGACACAGTCTTAGGATAAAGGATAGGCCATTTAGGACTGAGATGAGGAGAAACTTCTTCACTCAGAGAGTTGTTAACCTGTGGAATTCCCTGCCGCAGAGAGTTGTTGATGTCAGTTCATTGGATATATTCAAGAGAGATTTAGATATGGCCCTTGTGGCTAAGGGGATCAAGGGGTATGGAGAGAAAGTAGGAAAGGGGTACTGAGGGAATGACCAGCCATGATCTTATTGAATGGCGGTGCAGGCTCGAAGAGCCGAATGGCCTACTGCTGCACCTATTTTCTATGTTTCTATGTTTCTATTCCCACACGAGGGGGAAACATCCTCTCTGTATCTACCCTGTCACACCCCCCTCAGTTTCTTATACGTTTCAATAAGATCACCTCTCATTCTTCTAAACTCCAATGAGTATAGGCCCAACCTGCTCAACCTTTCTTCATAAGACAAGCTTTCAGCTCAGGAATCAACCTCGTGAACCTTCTCTGAACTGCCTCCAATGCAAGTATATCCCTCCTTAAATAAGGGGACCAAAACTGTACACTGTACTCCAGGTGTGATTTCACCAACAGTTGTAAAGTGCGAGAGCAGAAGAACTTCTTTTTAGCCCATTTTCTTTATAACCTTGAAAACTCCAAGGCGATCGCCGGTTAGCTCGTCAATAGAGCACCTATTGCTACACCCGTCTTGCTTCAATTCTCCGCTCAGCAAAGAGCTGCGAGACTGGGTATCAGAACAGGGGAAAAAAATAAAGTAATCAGAATGGGATTGGGCTAGGAATATAGGGTCAGGAATATGGCATTCAGCCCCTCAAGCCTGTGGCCGCCCCCACCCCCCCATTCATGTCTGATCTGTACCTGAACTCCATTTACCTGCCTTGGTTCCGTAACCCTCAACAGCCTCGCCTAACACAAATCTATTAATCTCAGTTTTGACATTTTCAATAGACCCACAGCCTCAGCAGCTTTTTGGCACAGAGAGTTCTAAATTTCGACTACCCTTTGTGTGAAGAAGTACTATCTGACATTGCCCCTGAACGGCCTGGCTTTAATTTTAAGGTTCTACCTCATTGTTCTGGACTGCCCCACTAGAGGAAATAGTTTCCCTCTACCCTTTCAAACCCTTTAATCATCATAAACACCTCAATTAGATCATCCCTTAATCTTCTCTATTCAAGGGAATAAAGGCCTAGTCTATGTAATCTGTTCTCAGAATTGAACCTTTTTAGACCCGGTATCATCCTGGTGAATCTGTGCTGCACCCTCTCCAAGTACAATATATCTCTCCTGAGGCGCGGGTCCCAGAACTGAACACCGAGCTCTAAATAGGGTCTAACCAGAGCTTTCTTAGCACATCAGTTAGATCACCCCGAATCTTCTGAATGATGGAGAAAGCTGCAATGGAGGACTGGCCTAAAGGAGGGCATGTTCCCAAGTCACCTGGACTGTGTATAACAGGGAGCTGGAGAAGAGAGGAAGGAAATAACCCTATTGTTGATCCTTGTATTATTTGAGACACTTTTACACTTTCTGTTCCAGAAATGCACAGGACTCAGACCAAATACGAAGACGCCTTCATCTTCAAGGTGTTTGTTTTTCAGTTTATCAACTTCTACTCCTCGCCGATCTACATTGCTTTCTTCAAAGGCCGGTGAGCAGCACTTGTCCTGTTTAAGCCAATTGGTGCCAAGTCTGTTTGGACTTTGCCCTGTGTTCTCTCCTCCTCTCCCAAACATGCCGACTCCTGCTGGGATATTGTCCCAGGAGTGCCAGCTCTTGCTGGGGTATTGGGCTCAATTTTCTCCAAAGCTTTTTTTTGGAGTACTTGAAGAGTTATGTGCGTTTTTTGGGGGGCCCAAGTACGCCCAAAAAAATGTTCTAAGTTTCCCCCTTGGATTTATTCATTTTGGCGTGGCCTAACCTGTCCTTTAATTTTGGGGGTGGGGCCTTGATCTGCGCCAAATAGATCGGGCTGCCATGGTAACCAGGAACACAATGCGAGCTGAGGCTGCAAAGTGGAACATACAGCCAGCTCCCAACACATTAAAACACATTGCATCAACTTAAAAACCACATTAAAATATATTGCAGTAACTTACCTCCAATTATTAAAGCCGGTCCCGCTACCCCTACCCCTAGCCCTGGCCGAAGGGCTTGCCGTTCCGCTCCCCTGCTCGACATCCCAGGCCGAATGGCCTCCTCCCGGTTCCTTTTGTTTCTCTCTCTCTCTCTCTCTCTGTCTGCTGTCCAGGCATCTGCTGCACTTACCTGCACCGATTTCCTTACCTGTGCCAATTTCTTTTAACTCTCCAGAAGGTTTTTCTGCAGAGGCCACATAAGCTGGCCTAAGCAGAACTGGAGTAACTCTCAGCTGGCCAGACTTGCATAAATGGCCAGAATTGGCGCGGGTGGCAGGTTACGTCCCCTTTGGCTGAAAAAACTACCTAAAAACATCGTAACTAACTGAGTTACACTGGTGCAAATTGCTTGGGGAAATTGTGGTTTAACTTAGGCCAAAAAAGCAGCCTGCTCCCAAAAAATGGCACAAATCACTGGGGAAAATTGAGTCCTATGTCCCTGGAATGCCAGCTCTTGCTGGGATATGGTTCCGGAGGTTCCGACTGTCCTACTGACTGACAGTCTGCACTGTTTCCAATGTGCACTATTGGTGGTTGAGGGGTCTCACTGGGAAATGCTATTCAACTGTGGGAAGTATTGCAGCTGAGACTGGCCTGTCGTCACCCGATGTGTAGGTCACCGGGCAGCAATGTCCATGTCTAATTTTGCCCCTTCCTACAAGTCGGACAAGTTGTCTCAGCACAGACCGGTCATCTGTACGGCTCAGTACAACACTGGGTAGTGCACATGGTCTACTCTTCACGGAATCATGCCGCGATGTTGGCTGTTGGTTGGGGCATTCAGTGATGGGAATGGTTTTCCCAGATCAAAGATTGAAGACAAATATAAAAACACTGCAAATCTCATCAGTGACACAGCAGTTCCCTTAACATCGATGCATTTAAGGGAAAGCTAGATAAGTATATGAGGGAGAAAGGAATAGAAGGATATGCTGATAGGGTTAGATGAAGTAGGGTGGGAGGAGACTCGTGTGGAACATAAACACTGGAATAGACCAATGGCTTGTTTCTGTGCTGGGACATCAGGGCCAGAGTTGGGAGGCTCTGCTGTTGGGTTGGGAGGTTGTATCCCTGTCTCCAACCCGTGCTTGGGTCTAATGAGGCTCATCGCCGGCAATCAAACCGCAGCGTTTCAACCCTATAAGGTCTCCGAGAAACTTGCACTGCACTGAACGGCTGCACAAAGAGAAGCAGATTTCCTTCAGTGCAAAGCAAAGATGGGTGAAGCAGACAGTGCTGGACTTTCCGGTGCTGTCCGCCTCTGTGTTTCGCCCTGGAGGGGCTAGCGGTCCGCTTCCAGCCCCGCGGGGGTTTCGGGGCTGGTTTCACCGGGGCACGGAGCATTACCGCCTGGAAGAGTCAGTGTGCAACGCCCTGGTTGCGACACCAGCTTGATTTTTGACTCCCGCCTGACCCGTATGTCCTTTAGTGCGCCCTGCTGGGACCGCCTGTGAAAGGAATAGAAGAATATGCTGATAGGGTTAGATGAAGTAGGGTGGGAGGAGACTCGTGTGGAACATAAACACTGGAATAGACCAATGGCTTGTTTCTGTGCTGGGACATCAGGGCCAGAGTTGGGAGGCTCTGCTGTTGGGTTGGGAGGTTGTATCACTGTCTCCAACCCGTGCGTTCCGACCTATACCGGCTGCAGTGAGATAAGTAATGTCCACCTCAGATAAGTGTGATTGGTTTCTCTTTTATTTTATTTTTTGCAATTGGTAGCAAAGTCTATGTATTGGGAATGTTTTTGGTGTTTTTTTTTTCTCCCTAGGCCTCTCTCAGAGCGTTCCCAGGTCAGCTGTTTAGCTGGGGATTTTCCCATACTCAGCCGGCCTAGCGCCCTGAGAGAGGTAACACCTCCCTGAGCACTCTTCCCCACACTCAGGGCCCAGCTGCCCAATTTTGCTGACTGAGGCGCAAACTGTTCCCGGGCCCAAACCTTACCGCCCCGCCGCCATTACCGCCCCGAAATCAGCAAAGCCCAAAATTCAGCCCATAGGATCATAGAATGATACAACACAGGAGGCCATTCAGCCCACTGAGCCTCTGCCGGCTCTTTGGTAGAACTATCCAATTAATCTCACTCCCCTGCTCTTTTCCCATGGCCCTGTATATTTTTTCCCTTCAAGTATTTATCCAATTCTCTTTTGAAAGTTACTACTGAATCTGCTTCCACCACCCTTTCAGGCAGCGCGTTCCAGATCACAACAACCCGCGGTGTAAAAAACAAAGTTTCCTTGTGTCATCTCTGGTTCTATTCATGACTGAGCTTTATAGATTTTTAGACGCTAAGGGAATCAAGGTATATGGAGCTAGGGCGGGGAAGTGGACCTGAAGTGGATCAGCCATGATCCAGGGGCCGTATGGCCTATTCTTGCTCCCATTTCTTATGTTCTTATCTGTGTCCTCTGGTTACCAACCCTACTGCCACTGGAAACAGTTTCCCCTTATTTATTCTATCAAAACTGTTCATGATTTTTAACAACTTTATCGAATCTCCTCTTAACCATCTCTCTTTTAAAGAGAACAATCCCAGCTTCTTCAGTCTATTCACATAACTGAAGTCCCTCACCCCGGAACCATTCTTGTAAATCTCTTCTGTACCCTCTTTAAGGCCCAAACACCCTTCCTAAAGTGTGGTGCCCAGAATTGAACACAATACTCCAACTGAGGCCTTACCAATGTTTTATAAAAGCTAAACATAACTTCTTTGCTTTTGTACTCTGCCTCTGTTAATAAAGCCAAGGACCCCACGTACTTTTTTAACAGCCTTCTCAACTTGTTCTGCCACCTTCAAAGATTTGTGTACATACACTTCCACATCTCTCAGTTCCTGCATTCCCTTTAAAACTGTACCATTTTGTTTATATTGCCCCTCCTCATTCATCCTACCAAAATGTATCACTTTACACTTCTCTGCGTAAAATGTCATCTGATCATTTCACCAGTCCGCCTATGTCCTGAAGTCTGTACTATCCTCCTCATTGTTTACATTTCCGATTTTGTATCATCTGCAAACTTTGAAATTGTGCCCTGTATACCCAAGTCCAAAATGTATATCAAACAGAGCAGTGGTCCTAATACTGATCTCTGAGGAACACCGCTACATTATAGTCATTACAGAAACATGGCTGAAAGAGGGGCAGGTTTGGCAGATGAATATTCCTGGCTACAGGAATTTTAGACAAGATAGAGAGGGGGGTAAAAGGGGGGGGGGGCAGGGGTTGCAGTACTAATTAAATAAACTATTACAGCGGTGAGGAGGGATGATATGTCAGAGGGATCATTAACTGAGGCCACATGGGTCGAATTGAAAAATAAAAAAGGGGCGATCACACTGCTGGGAGTGTATTATAGACCCCCAAACAGTGGGAGGGATATAGAGAAGCAAATATGTAGGCAAATTGCTGTGAAGTCTAAAAACCATAGGGTAGTAATGGTAGGGGATTTTAACTATCCAAATATTGATTGGGGCAAATTTAGTGTGAAGGGTATAGAGGGGGTGTGGAATTCTTGAAATGCATTCAAGAGAACTTTTTTAGTCAGTATCTAGCAAGTCCAACACGAGAGGGGGCGGTCTTGGATTTAGTTTTGGGGAATGAAGCTGGGCAAGTTGAAGGGGTATTAGTGGGGGAGCATTTGGGTGCCAGTGACCATAATTCAGTCAGATTCAAGTTGGTTACGGATAAGGACAAGAATAGACCTGGAATAAAAGTTCCGAATTGGGGAAAAGCTAATTTTGCTAAGTTGAGGAGCGATTTGGCCATGGTGGACTGGAAACAGCTACTTGTGAGTAAATCGGTGTCGAAACAGTGGGAGGCATTCAAGGAGGAGATCTGAAAGGTTCAGGCCAAACATGTGCCCTTAAAGAAAAAAGCTGGGAAAAATAATTCTAGAGCCCCCTGGATGTCTAGGGACTTACAGGGGAGGATTAAGAAAAAAAGGGACGCTTATGTCACATATCAATGGCTAAATACTTTAGAATCTTTAGATGAATATAGAAAGGTAAGAGATAAAATTAAAAAGGATATTAGGAATGCTAAGAGAGAGCACAAGAAATTCTTGGCCAGTAAAATTAAGGAAAACCCTAAGATGTTCCACAAATATATTACGAGTAAGAGGGTAACTAAGGAAAGGGTAGGGCTTATTAGAGACCATGAGGGTAACCTTTGTGAGGAGACGGAAGATGTTGATAGGGTTCTTAACGAATACTTTGCATCTGTTTTCACAAAGGAAAGAGATAATACAGATACTGCTATAGAGGAGGAGTGTGATATTCTGGATGAATAAATAAAATGAGAGAGGAAGTATTAAGGGGTTTAGCAGCTTTGAAAGTAGATAAGTCCCCAGGCCCAGATGAAATGCATCCCAGGTTGTTGAGCGAAGTAAAAGAAGAAATAGCAGAGGCCTTAACCATCATTTTCCAATCCTCTTTGGATATAGGCATGGTGCCGGAGGATTGGAGGACTACTAATGTAGTATCCTTGTTTAAGAAGGGTAAAAGGGATAGGCTGAGTAATTACAGGCCTGTCAGCTTAACGTCAGTGGTGGGAAAATTATTGGAAAAAATCCTGAAAGACAGGATAAATCTGTATTTGGATAGGCAAGGATTAATTAGGAACAGTCAGCACGGATTTGTTAAGGGAAGATCGTGTTTGACTAACCTGATTGAATTTTTTGAGGAGGTAACCAAGAGGGTCGATGAGGGTAGTGCGTACAATGTAGTATATATGGACTTTAGCAAGGCTTTTGATAAGGTAGACTGGTCATGGAGGTTAAAGCCCATGGGATCCAGGGCAAAGTGGCAAGTTGGATCCAAAATTGGCTTGGAGGTAGGAAGCAAAGGGTAATGATTGATGTTTTTGTGACTGGAAGGATGTTTCTATTTTTGTAGACATAGTAATCAAGCTCCAAAAACTTTTCAAGTGCCCCCTTGTTTTTTTTTTTGAGGACACCAAAAACACAAATTATACAAGTGCCCCCTGGATAAAAGATAGGGGGGGGGGGGTCGCTAAACCTGACAAACTTAAACAAATTAAACTTTAGACATGGTTCAAATTAAAATTTGGTTGCCGGGGGTGATGATGCACTCCAGTCCCTCCGGCGCCCACCTCTCGCGGAAGGCCGTGAGCGTACCGGTGTACACCGCGTGCTCCATCTCCAGGGACACCCTGGCCCGGATGTAACCGCGGATGAGAGGCAGGCAGTCGGGCTGAACGTCCCCCTCGACCGCCCGCTGCCTGGACCTGTTAGCAACAGCTCTACAACTCTTTTCATTCTACAACTCTTTTTGGGGAGTACAAAATAACATTAGATCGAGTGCCCCCCGATCTGGGGGACACTCCAGACACTTATAACAGCCCTCTCTTTTTTTTAATTTTTTTTTGTATTTTTGTAGATTTTTTTTGTGTGTTTTCTTTTAGGGCATTAAAATTCCACATTTGACAAGTGCCCCCTATAAAAATGGAGGGGGACACTAAAAACCCGGCAATTAAAACAAATTAAACCTTAAAACATATAAAGTCAAATTAAAATTTGGTTGCCGAGGGTGACAATGCACTCCAGTCCCTCCGGCTCCCACCTCTCACGGAAGGCCGCGAGCGTACCGGTGGACACCGCGTGCTCCATCTCCAGGGACACCCTGGCCCGAATGTAACCGCGGAAGAGAGGCAGGCAGTCGGGCTGAACGATCCCCTCGACCGTCTTCTGCCTGGACCGGTTAGCGACAGCTCTACAACTCTTTTCATTCTACAATCCTGTGAGCATGCTCACAGGTGCATACATTGCAATGGCAAAGCTGATAACTGCCATGCAGTGCAGGATTATTCTGTTTTCTATGTATCAGTGACTTCTGTTTCCATGTAAATGTTATAGCTGCCTTACTGCAACAATGACCAGAGAAAGGTTTATGTGTTAATTTTCCATGTGTTGAATGAAGAGGTTGCAAAGTCCAAATGGTTCCATTGCAATTATAGCCCATCACCTCTGTTCCCGAATCCCTGTAATGTTCAGGATACTAAGAGTCTCTCCCTTATTTTGTAATTTGTTTCCCTTTATCCTTGCATTGTTCGAATTCTGAATCCATTTCCATTTTGCTGTGTTCCTCAGGTTTGTTGGTTATCCTGGAAACTATGGTTCGCTGTTCGGAATCAGAAACGAGGCTGTAGGTATTGGATTATGATGCTCTACAAAGAGGTTAATTACAGCACATGTTCAGATTGTCAGTCGAACAGAATCTTTGGGCCCAAGGTTCCAGGGATCGGGGAGGCCAATAAATACACCGGGGGAACGTAGTAATTGGAGGTAGAATCCAGAACAACCAGGTTTCCAGCCCATTTGCATTGGAAATCCTGATCTGGACAGTCCTGCCAGCTGTGGTCAACACAAGCGCCTTTTGGGGGCGCATTTTGGGGGAATGTCTGGGATCATTCTTGGACATCTCGACCCAGTTTGGCCTTTTTGGGCCCAATGGATCCCATATGGGTTCCATTGTAGGCCATAAGTGGGGCTTCAAATAAATAAAGTGTATGGAAATCCACTCCACAGAAACCTATTGGTATTTCTGATGTGCCCCATTGCCTCCTGACTGGGGGCTTTAACATTTATTGGTCCTTGCCTTCGACCTGATAAGAACCTCTGGCTTCCTCCCTCTCTCGGGAGCAGTGGGGTGCAGTTGTGGGTTTCCACTGTCACTGTGTGATGGGCTTTCTAATGCTTCCTATGCGAATTCTCCTCCCTTTATTGTATATGGTGCTGATCATATTAAACTTTATATTGTATCTGTATGGAATGATACAGCATAGAAGGAGGCCATTCGGCCCATCGAGATTTTTGAAAGAGCTATCCAATTAGTCCCACACCCCTGCCCTTTCCCCAGAACCCAGTAAATATTTCCTTTTCAAGTATATATTCAATTCGCTTTTGAAGGTTGTTATTGAATCTGCTTCCATCGCCCTTTCAGGCAGTGCGTTCTAGATCATAACTCGCTGCGTCAAAACAAAATCTCACCTCCTCCTACTGGTTCTTTTGCCAATTATCTAACATCTGAGTCCTTTGGTTACTGACCCTCTTGCCAGTGGAAGCAGTTTATCTCATTTATTCTATCAAAACCCTTCATGCTGTGCCAAATGTATCTATATGTTCTACTGTATCTATGTAATAATGTATATGTATTGAATAATGGATCTGCTCGTGCTAAACTATAGATTATGGTTCTGGCTGAGATGGCACTATCAGATTGGAGATTGGTATTATAATTAATTCATCGATCTATTTTGCACTTTCCAGTCCTCGCAAGTTCCCTCTAGTCCTATATGAACTGACCCTGGACTATGCACCAATGTTCCCTCGAATTTTGGAGGGTGGGTGCATGGCCCCTTTAACTGCATGTCCGTTTTTTCCATTATAAAGCTGGCAAGTTGCTTGCGCGGGACCTCCAGGCAGCCCCACAGCTTCATGGCAACATGTCTCTGCACTACACCCAAGACCCAACAACTCAGCTGAGACTGGGAACTTAGCATGTGTGCCTTGTTGATGTGAGCATAGGATCAGGAGGAGGCCATTCAGACCTCCGAGCCTATACCGCCATTCAATTAGATCATGGCTTAACTCCATCTACCCACAGTTGCCCCGTAACCCTCGATTACCCTTACCCAACAACAATCTATCAATCTCAATCTTGATAGCTCCAATTGCCCCCCAGCATCCACAGCCTTTTGGGGGGGGGCGCGGAGACAGTTCCAGATTTCCACTACGCTTTGTGTGAAAACTTGCTTCCTGATTTCCCTCCTAAATGCTCAAGCTCTAATTTTAAGATTTTGTCCCCTTGTTTTTGATACCCCACCAGAAGAAATAATTTTTCTTTATCTACTCTATCAAATTCCTTTCACATTTTAAACACCTTGATCAAATCACCCTTTAATCTTCTATATGCCAGGGGGTTACAAGCCAAGTTTATGCAACCTGCCCTCATAATTTAACCCTTAAGCCTCAGTATCATTATGGTGAATTTGTGCTGCACCCGCTTTATGGCCAATATACAAGACCTGGATGACATTCAGGCTTGGGCTGATAAGTGGCAAGTAACATTCACGGCACACAAGTGCCAGGCACTGACCATCTCCAATAAGCGAGAGTCTAACCACCTCCCCTTCATATTCAACTACATTACCATCGTCGAATCCCCCACCATCAACATCCTGGGGGGTCACCATTAACCAGAAACTTAACTGGACCAGCCACATAAACACTATGGCAACAAGAGCAGGTCAGAGGCTGGGTATTCTGTGGCGAGTGTCTCACCTCCTGACTCCCCAAAGCCTTTCCACCATCTATAAAGGCACAAGTCAGGAGTGTGATGGAATACTCTCCACTTGCCTGGATGAGTGCAGCTCCAACAACACTCAAGAAGCTCAACACCATCCAGGACAAAGCAACCCACTTAGTTGGCACCACCTTCAACATTCATTCCCTCCACCACTGGTGTACCATGGCTGCAGTGTGTACCATCTACAAGATGCACTGCAGCAACTCACCAAGGCTTCTTCGGCAGCACCTCCCAAACCCCCAAACTCTACCACCTAGAAGGACAAGGGCAGCAGGTGCATGGGAGCATCATCACCTGCAAGTTCCCCTCCAAGTTACTCACCTGCCTGACTTGGAAATATATCGCCGTTCCTTCATCGTTGCTGGGTCAAAATCTTGGAACTCCCTCCCTAACTGCACTGTGGGAGCACCTTCACTACAAGAACTGCAGCAGTTCAAGAAGGCGGCTCACCACCACCACCTTCTCAAAGGCAATTAGGAATGGGCAATAAATGTTGGCCTTGCCAGCGATGCCCACATGCCGAATCGAACTTTTAAAAAATCCTTCCTGAGGTGCAGTGCTCAAAATTGACTCCACTCCTTTGTATCCCAACCTCTCTTGAGATGATGGCCACTCCATTAGCCTTCTTGATTGTTTTTGAACCTGTCACAAAATACTCTGATTTATCTATTTTAGTCCAAAGTGGATGACCTCACACTTATCCACATTAAACCCCATCTGCCACCGTTTTGCTCAGTCATTAAATCTGTCTATTATCCTTTGCAACTTACTGCTTCCACCTGCACTTCTTACTGTCCCTCCTAACTTAGTGTCCTCTGAAAACTTGGATAGACAACTCTCTATTCCTTCATCCAAGTCATTGATAAAATGGTGAAAAGTTGGGGGACCAGAACAGATCCCGGTCTCATTCTGCCAATCAGAGCACATATCCTTTATCTGCACTCTGTCTCTTACCACCCAACCAAAACCCATCAAAAGACTGGGGAGACAGTAATGGATTGGGATGGCCCTTCCGACCAGGAGCAGGAGGATGATCCGACCCATGCGGAATTGCCTCTGGGCCGGGGGCGGCGTAAGCAAGTTTCCGCTGTGCCCAGTGTTTCCGCCCCGCCTGGCGCTCCAACCCATTTGTCCGGCATGCGCCGACACCTTTCCGCCCCACGAGGGAAATTGACCTGCGGGAACGCGGCCACTGCCGGTAGGTGCCCCCAATAGCTTCACGCGGCGGGAAGCTGCCAGTGGCTGGGCGGCATGTCCGCCCTTAAAGGGGAGGGCGCATTGCTGCGGCCAACTTTTATTTTAAGTGTTGGCTTATTCTGCACTCCGACAATGGTGGCCATGGGTTCGACCGGCCCGCCACCAAGCAGGCCAGCACCCCCCGATAGGCCTCGCAGCGTCCCTCCCCTTTAAGTGAAGGGGAGGGACGTTGCTACGCCTCAGTGTGACGTGGCATGTCCGCGTCGCGCTGACATCGTCAGTGTCATGCAGACGTGCTCAGCGTGGCGCTGATGACACTGCCTGCTTTCCGCCCGCTTTCCGCCCTGTTCCCGATTCGCTTCCGCCCCTCAGCCGCCTCCAACACCGCCCCGTTAATTTTAAAAGACAAAAGTAGGTAATTTCCCTCTATTCCCCACCCCATCAGTACTGGCGGTAATTACGAGGCGGAGGGCAATTTCGGCCCCTACCTCTAATTCAGTGCACTCAAATTTTTGCCAACAATCTTTTGTATGGAACTTTATTGAATGCCTTCTGGAAGTCCATATAGACAACATTCATAGACATACTTCTACCTATCTTATTAGTGAACGCCTCAAAAAATGTATCTAGATTAGAGAGACATGACTTTTTTTTTGAAATTCGTAGCCAATCGTTCCAATTCTTTGTCAAATCACAAACGCCAGAGGTCACCTTGCACACATCAAGGATCACTCTGCGCCAATGCTCTTAGCCAAAAGGCCTAGAGCCACTACACCGTTCCTGGAAGTACTGCAATACCAGGTTCGTGCCATGGAGGTGGATGGGTCAGGCCCCCCACACACCTCCGTGGAGGTGGATGGGTCAAGCCACCCCACCCATGACTTACCTTTACCAAAGTCATGCTGGCTCTCTCTGATGAAAATATGGCAGCCCATTATGGGTTTTCACTGTATAATCCCCTTACACTGTTTACTGTTTAGTGTGTTGACCAATCTTGTGCCTTTTTCCGGTGACTTCTCAAGCATAGTACAAATTATGATTTGCTATTCTTTTCCAGTGTGGACCTGGTGGCTGCCTGGTTGAACTAGCTCAGGAACTGCTTATTATCATGGTTGGAAAGCAACTCATTAACAATGTGCAGGAGTTTGTCATCCCGTGAGTATCTGCTGCAGTGTGAATAGGAACTATTTAAATGGGAATAGGATTGTGGGAAAAACAAATCTATTCAAAGAAGAATACTGAAGGATCTATTCGCTGTCCATAAACATTTACATTATTCACTCAAATATTAATGAGCTGAAAATGTTGATAGTGTGAGATAGGACATAGGGACAGGAGGAGGCCATTCAACTCCTCGAGAATGTTCCACCATTCAAATTGGATCATGACTGAACTGCATCTTAACTCCATCTACCCTCCTTGGTTCTGTAACCTTTAACACCCCTGCCTAACAAAAATCGAACAATTTCAATTTTTACATTTTCAATTACCCCTAGCGTCAACAGCTTTTTGGGGGAGAGAGTTTCTGTCAGCATCGCAAATAGCTCGTCTGCCTTAGGTAGCGGGTATTGGTCCTGTAGCGAGAAACAATTAGTAGTTACTTTATAATCGGCGCAAATCCTGACCGTGCCATCACTTTTGAGTACTGGAACAATCGGGCTGGCCCACTCGCTGAATTCCACTGGGGAGATGATGCCCTCGCATTGCAGCCTGTCCAGCTCGATTTCCACTCTTTCCCTCATCATGTGAGGTACCGCTCGCGCCTTGTGGTGAATGGGTCGAGCCTCTGGGACCAAGTGGAACCGCACCTTCGCCCCGGAAAAGTTTCCAATGCCTGGCTCAAAAAGGGAAGGAAATTTGTTAAGAACCTGGGTACATTAGGCCTCATCGACATGTGATAGCGCTCGGATGTAATTCCAGTTCCAACGGATTTTGCCCAGCCAGCTCCTTCCAAGCAGTGTGGGGCCATCGCCCGGGACAATCCAGAGTGGCAGTTCGTGCACCGTGCCCTTGTAGGTGACCTTGACCATGACGCTGCCCAGGACATTGATAAGCTCTTTGGTGTACGTTCTCAGTTTCATGTGGATGGGGCTGAGGGCTGGTCTGAATGCCTTGTTGCACCACAGTCTCTCAAACATCTTTTTACTCATGATGGATTGGCTAGCGCCAGTGTCCAGTTCCATGGCTACGGGTAAGCCATTCAATTTTACGTTTAGCATTATAGGTGGATATTTCGTCAAAAATGTGTGCACCCTGAGTACTTCAGCATCTGCCTCCTCTCTCTGAGGCTCTGAGGAAAATTGCTTTGATCCACCATGGACCGATCTTCCTCTGCCACGTGGTGTTTAGCAGGTTTTGCAGAGCGGCATGAATAGGCTGAATGGAAGCCTCCACAATGCCAACAAGGTGTGAATTGCTTTGCATTCATCCTTTGTTAGGGACTGAGTCATCTGGGTTACCTGAGGCCTGCTGGCAGTTGCAGACTCGTGGGGTCTGCCCTGTACATTTCTGCTCGCAAACACAGTTCCAGTTAATTTATGAACATTGCTAGCACTTGTGTGCTGAGAGATTTGTTTGGTGTTATCACTGGTGGACATAAACGCCTGTGCTATCGCAATGGCCTTACTGAGGGTCGGTGTCTCTATAGTCAAAAGTTTTCGTAGGATGGTCCCATGGCCAATGCCCAGTACAAAAAAGTCTCTGAGCATTTGCTCCAGGTAGCCATCAAACTCACATTGTCCTGCAAGTCGCCTTAGCTCGGTGACATAGCTCGCTACTTCCAGACCTTCAGATCGCTGGCACGTGTGGAACCGATACCTCGTCATCAGCATGCTCTCCCTCGGGTTAAGATGCTCCCAAACCAGTGTACACAGCTCCTCATATGACTTATCTGTGGGTTTCACCGGAGCCAGAAGATTCTTCATGAGGCTGTAGGTTGGTGCCCCGCAGACTGTGAGGAGGACCGCTCTCCTTTTTGCAGCGCTTCCTTCTCCGTCCAGCTCGTTGGCTACAAAGTACTGGTCTAGCCATTCGACATAGTCTTCCCAGTCCTCACCCTCCGAGAACTTCTCCAGGATGCCCACAGTTTGCTGCATCTTTGCATTGGATTCGTATTCTCATCGCCAGTTATTGTGTTCCTTACACAGATGAGGCTGCACACAGTGACCTCAGTCTTTAATAAGACACTCCAGAGTGAGGAACAGGCCTTAGGGGGCCAGCTTATATACAGTGCTCCCAAGGGATGCTGGGATACCTTAGGACTTCAGGGATGAGCTCCCTGGTGGCGGAACATGGGAGTGCATGCTTTACAGATACACAACAGTATGGTAGTAGCAAAGCAATTCAAATGTCAATATCTAAGTTGGATATATTGTAGGCTGCCTACAAAGTATTTTGATTCTCCACAGGCAGCACCATCAGCCTGCTTCATCTGCAAACTAAATGGACCTAGCAATGAATGAGAATGGAGAACCAGAGTACAGAGTACAGATTGTGGCAATGTCTGCATCTATTCCAAGCACACGTTGACCAGCTTTCAAAGGCAATAGTTGTAACGTATGTAGAAACATAGAAAATAGGTGCAGGAGTAGGCCATTTGGCCCTTCGTGCCTGCACCGCCATTCAATGAGTTCATGTACTTTTGCAATGCTGAACAGTGAAAGAGGCTTTTAACAAAAGTTTACCACATACTGTCTGCTGACTCTTCCACATCACCAGCTTTTCAGGCATCATAAATGGGCATTGACCATCTACCCTGGGTGCATCATTGGGCACTGACCACCTACCCTGGGTGCATCATTGATGGGCATTGACCACCCACCCTGTGTGTATCATTGGGCACTGACCACCTACCCTGGGTGCATCATTGGGCACTGACTATCTACCCTGGATGCATCATTGGGCACTGATCATCTACCCTGGGTGCATCATTGATGGGCACTGACCATCTACCCTGGGTGCATCATTGATGGGCATTGACCACCTACCTTGGGTGCATCATTGATGGGCATTGACCATCTACCCTGGGTGCATCATTGATGGGCACTGATCATCTACCCTGGGTGCATCATTGATGGGCACTGACCATCTACCCTGGGTGCATCATTGATGGGCATTGACCACCTACCCTGGGTGCATCATTGATGGGCATTGACCATCTACCCTGGATGCATCATTGGGCACTGACTATCTACCCTGGATGCATCATTGGGCACTGACCATCTACCCTGGGTGCATCATTGATGGGCATTGACCATCTACCCTGGGTGCACACCTGTTGTGTGCATTTGCTGGTGGCTTTAGCCACACCAGCAGGAATGCCTACATAGGTCTGACTTTATTGAGCTAGCTTTCATTTGTTGCTTTACTTTGAATACTGTTGTGTTACTTATTGAACAGGAAGCTGAAATATTGGTGGCAGAAACGGAAACTGAAGAACACAGCTAAACAGGAGTCCATTCCAGTGCATCATCCCTGGGAGAAGGATTACGAGCTACTGGTCTATGAAGGGCTCTTTAACGAGTATCTTGAGATGGGTAGGTAGCTCACTAGAACACTGTGACTCTGGTTGAGAACATAGTCTGGTTTATCCTGTGGATGAGGAAGACTTCATAACTCATGTGTGAGACTTACAAAGTTTGTTATGTAAGGCCCCTCATCTTCATTCACTGTGTCCTAACTCGCACCAAGTCCCGCTCACCCATCACCCGTGTGCTTGCTGACCTACATTGGCTCCCGGTTAAGCAACGCCTCAATTTAAAAATTCACATCCTTATTTTCAAATCCCTCCATGGCCTCGCCCCTCCCTATCTCTGTAATCTCCTCCAACCCCACAACCCTCAGATATCTGTGCTTCTCCAATTCTGGCCTCTTGAGTATCCCCGATTTCAATCACTCCACCATTACTGGCTGGGGCTTCAGCTGCCTGGGCCCTAAGCTCTGGAATTCCCTCACTAAACCTCTCTGCCTCGCTGCCTCTCTTTCCTCCTTTAAGACACTCCTTAAAACCAATCTCTTTGATCGAGCTTTTGGTCATCTGCTGAATATCTCCTGATGTGGCTTGATGTCAAATTTTGTATGATAACAGGTTGTAAAGCACCTTGGGACATTTTACTAAGTTTAAAACGCTCTATAAATACAAGTTGTTGTTCATAACGTAGTTAAATATTAATACATAAAAACTAGTTTACATTTTTATTTCATTTTTTGAGTTGTTTCTTGGATTTTCCTCTGGATCGCAGACCAGCAGGGGCTAATGGGATGAGGATAGGATTTGCAACCAATCCTCGGCCAATGAAACCAGAAGGTCCATGAGCCTGCCATGGGGTAGTCCTTCTTGTGGGGAAGTTCTGACCTCCATTCAATGCTTCGCCAAAGTGATTGTTCTTGAGATCTCTGGCATAGAGATAGTGAACACCTAGTCTGACCCACCATTCCAGAATACCACTCTGCTTCATTTTGTTTTTCTAACACCCTCCCCTCTTCTCCTGAAGATGCCAACTTGTGCTGAATTACAATTCCACAGGTAGACCGTCTAGTACCTTCCCCAAGCAACTTCTCCCAAGGGGCGGTAACTTGTATGTGGAGCAATCTGAAACATTTCTGACACGGATAATAAACTCCTATTGAAATTCCTCTCCTCACCTGACATCCACTCATCCAATTTCCAAGAAATTCCCCCTAAAACTCCGACCAATTACTTTAAATCCATGTGCCCTGATTGAACCTGAGAGTTTAACACAGGCTGGTTTTTAACTCTCTTTGAACTGTTAGTTGATTAAATGACCTTAAAATATCTCACTTGTGTTTATTATTTTTTCTTTCCGGTGGATTTTTTTAACACAATGGCACGGATTTGTCTCTTTTCCACCTCTCGTGCTTTTTGCAAAAGAATGACAACTGCTTTTGATCCAGTGTTTGCTCTGAATTGGGGGTGGGTAAAGAAAGAAATAAAAAACTTGCATTTCTAGAGTGGCATCAAGATCTCAGGACATCTCAAAGTGCTTTTCAACCAATGAAGTACTTTTGAAGTGTAGTCACTGTTGTAATGTAGGAGATGCGGCAGCCAATTTGTGTACAGCAAGCTCCCACTAACAGCAATGTGATAACAACCAGATCATCTGTTTTAGTGATGTTGATTGAGGGATAAATATTGGCCAGGACACCGGGGATAACTCCCCTGCTCTTCTTCGAAATAGTGGCATGGGTAGTTGTGTGCTGCTGCTGCTGGGCTTATAGATGCAGCTAACTTTATTCAGTGTGTTTTCTGTGAAGTCTCACATAGAGCAACAATAGGTTAGAGTCTGTTACTCAGAGAGCACAGTAGATTTTCAGCTTGCTGCCCATGGTGTTAGAGAGTAGCTGCCCATTATAGGAACCAGCCTATTTTCCTTCCATTGGTTGCAGTGTGTTACAGAGAGCAACGGTAATTTGGAGCATATTACGTAGAGGCTAATGTTGGATTGGAGCTTTTTTTAATTCATTCTCAAAATGTGGGTGTCACCAGCAAGGCCAGTATTTATTGCCCATCCCTAGTTGCCCTGAAGTGGTGGTATAGCAGTTTGATACAAAGTGGCTTGCTTGGCCACTTCAGAAGGCAGTTCAGAGTCAACCATGTTGGTGTGGGACTGGAGTCACAGATCAGACCAGGTAAGGACAGCAGGTTTCCTTCCCTAAATGATCTTAGTGAACCAGTTGGGTTGTTACGACAATCCGATAGCTTCATAGTCACGTATCCTGATGCTTGCTTTTTATTTCCGTTTTTTGTTAACTGAATTCTCAAATTGTCATGGTGGGATTTGAACTCGCTTTCTCTGGATTATTAGTGTAGTAACAGAACCACAACACCATGCTTATTAAAGTGTTACACAAAGAATAATGGTGAGATGAAGTGTGTTACATAGACAGTAATGTGGGTTGGAATATGTTTTGCGCAGAGAGTAAGGCTAGGTCGGAGTTTGTAGATAAGATCATGGTTTGACTACAAGGACATTCAAAGACTAAAGTGAATGAATACTGTATGGAATGTGAGGATTCCTGAGCTGCTGAGATCATGGAATCATCAAAACAAAAGATGGAAACAGTCATGTTTTAAGATGTAGCATGGTAGGTTAGGTGGGTGATGTGGAGTTTAGCTTTATCTTTGTAGGATGGGGACAGGAAGAGGTTTGCAGAACCCTTCCCTAAGGAGATTACAGATATTGGTGGACTCTTATGATGAAGTGGATTATAATGGTCTGAGGAAGAATGGGCTTGATGGGTCACGTGACTCCTTCTTGTTCCGTACTTGTAAATTGTCTCCATAAACTTGTCATGTCAGGAACAGGAAGTGTTGGTTAGGTGGATACCAATCTTGCTCCTAAGCTGGAACAGGCCCAGTTTGCTGGCTAGTCATGTTTCATGTTCGACATAAAATCAGGGCAGCAAACTCCTGGTAGCAGATTCATTCATCCATCTCATTTGCTGTTTGTGGGACCTTGACAGGTGCAGATTGGATGCCACATTTGTCCAAATAACAACAGTGAGCACATTTCAAAATGTAATTCGTTATCTGTGAAGCACTTTGGGCCATCCCAAGAACCTGAAAGGCACGATATAAAGGTATGTTCTTTCTTTCCTGCGCAGTAAAGGGACCATTTCCAATAATGTCTTCAATTCTAGTCACCAGGGTGTGTGTAACATGTCACATCTATCTCAGGTGTGTCCCTGAATACTCCCTGAAGATGTCTACATTACTGATTGAAACATTCAGAAAAGAATCTGCTTTATTCCTAATGGTTTGTGTATTTAGGGTACTGAGTGTCTACATGGCTCAATCATAGCATTCTCGCCTCTGAGTCACAAAGTTATGGGTTAAAGCCCCACTCCAGGACTTGAGTACATAATCTAGGCTGACACTTTGGTACAATACTGAAGGAGCACTGCATTGCTGGTAGTGTTGTCTTAAAGATGAGATGTTAAACTGAGGCTCTGTCTGTCTATTCAGGTGGATGAGAAAGATCTCATAGCACTGGTTGAGGAAGAGCAAGGGAATTCTCCTGGTGTCCTGGCCAACATTTATTCCTCAAGCAACCCTAATAAAAACTGATTAACTGGTCATTTATCTCATTTGCTGCTTGTGAGACCTTGCTTTGCACAAAATGGCTGTTGCATTTGCATACTTCATCATTGCTTAGTAGGCAAACACGGCAACCAATTTGTGAAGCACTTTAGGGCATCCTGAGGAAGTGAAAGGTGCTATATAACCTCTTTCCTTAACTACCATGGCACTTTTTAATAACTAGATGGTCACCGTGTCTCACTTTACTCTGCAGTCCTGCAGTTCGGATTCATCACCATCTTCGTTGCTGCCTGCCCATTGGCTCCTTTATTTGCCCTTTTCAATAATTGGATAGAAATCCGCCTGGATGCTAACAAGTTTGTGTGCGAATACCGACGCCCGGTCATGGAGCGTGCTCAGGAGATTGGAATCTGGTTCGACATCCTGGAAACTATCACCACCATAGCTGTAATAAGCAACGTGAGTACATCAGCACCTGTGACGTATCACTGTACTTTATCACATCCTTATTTTGACCTTATTGGAAAGTCCAAACTTTGAATATTCCCATTCCAGATATTCTCTTTATTCACTACGTAACATACACTGCTCATCTGTCCCTCAGAGATTTAGTGGGGAATGGTAAGTGTGCTAGTCTTCTTCTTTCGTACAGTAGTAGCAAAGCAAATCAAACATCAATATCAGTGTAACAGTGTGGATATCTTCTAGGCTGCTGCGAATGCCGTCTGAGAGCAGTGCTCAGTGACGTGCTCCAGGGTCTGATTAGGAGCTCCACAGTCGCATGATGGGGATGCTTTAATCTTCCATCTATGGAGAAGGTGGCAGCATCGACCATGACCGGTTCTGAGGCAGTTGATGGTTGTCCAGTGTTTGAGAGGAAGGTTTGATCCTACAGATTGCACTGTGGGGTCCTCTACAAGGAATCTATTCCGTATGTCACAATTCTTACAAGCATTTCGCCACCTGTCATCAAGGCTGAGGGGAGATCGCTGAAGGGCTTCGGCGACGGTCCAAAATGGCTTTCTAGATTTGAGACGGATTGGTGGTAGGTTGTTCAAGTCGGCCTGGATCAGCATCTCTTTGCTGGTGTAGCGGTTGTATTCTCTGGAGATTGTATATTTGCGGTGTAGGTGTGGGGGAGCGATGTTTGCAAGCACAGACAGCCAGGGTGTTGGTACCGGTGATAATTCTCAAAGTAGAATTCAGCTGGACATCAACGGATTTGACATGCGGACTGGATAGCCATGCCCGAGAGCAGTACTCCGCTGTAGAGTACACCAGGGCGAGTGCTGCCATATCGAGGGTTTGAGTGTCTGCTCCCCATGTGGATCCGGCAAGTTTCTGGATCAAGTTACGCTACTCTTTAGTTTCTTCCCAAGGTTCTGGAGATGTTGTCTCTATGACAGGGTGCGATCGAGCATGACCGTAAATAGGAGTGTGCTAGTGAGCCATGCAGAGCAGAAAGATCCCAGGTTTGATCTGTGGCCTGTGTGTTAACTGATCTCTGCAGCGTCCCTACCCATTGCCAGGCTATTAGCCACAGGGGCCCAGAACAAGACAAAAGAGAAAGCAACATTAGTTAAGACTCCTAGTGACCTGAGCTGGAAATTGTCCAATTGGAGACATTGATTGTGGACATGATTAAGGTCAATGGTGATGTCCCCAGTGACTAAATGGCCTGTCAATCTGGGCCTGTCTACCTGGACAGTTTACCTGAGCCTGTCTACCTGGACAGTTTACCTGGGCCAGTCTGCCTGGACCTGTCTACCTGGGCCTGTCTACCTGGAAAGTTTACCTGGGCCTGCCTACCTGGACAGTTTAATTGGGCCTGTCTGCCTGGACCTGTCTACCTGAGCCTGTCTACCTGGGCCTGTCTACCTGGACAGTTTTCCTGGGCCTGTCTGCCTGGACCGGTCTACCCTGGCCTGTCTACCTGGACAGTTTACCTGGGCCTGTCTGCCTGGACCTGTCTGCCTGGACAGTTTACCTGGGCCTGCCTACCGGGACAGTTTACCTGGGCCTGTCTACCTGGACCTGTCTACCTGGACCAGTTTACCTGGACTGTCAAGGCTCATACATGATGAAGAACCATTTAAATGAGGTACCAAAGGTTGTTTCTGAATCATCATCATCGGCAGTCCCTTGAGTTGAGGATGACTTGCATCCACGCCAAAAAGTTCACAGGTGTTTCAATGAAGGACCTATTATTCCAGGTCCCGAACTAAATCTTGAAGGGTGGAAGATGCCTGTGTGTGGATTTTTTTAACGTGTGGTGACCGTTGCACACCAGCCACCACACAGGCTCGAGGTCTTGGTCCAGTGGCAAGGGTTAACCAAGACGATTGGAGACCTGCTCGGCTGCACGAATCTAGTGCACACACATATCGCAGTGTGGACTGGCCCGTGCTGCCCCTGGACCCTCACCTCTTCTGGGTCCCGAACTCATGCCTCTCCTTGGCCCCGGTCACTTCCCTCTACAATCTCTCGTCGCTCCTACGCCCCGACCTCACCGCTCCTGCAGTGCCTGCCCACGCTCCAATCAGCGACCTGGATCTTGGTGACATCACCAAGATCCAGGTTGCTGATTGGATTGATTCTGAATACAGTGATTTTGGCAGACTGCTTGAATTTAGGTAGATTAGCCTTGAAACTTGTTAAGTTTCTGTCACAGCATATCTGCATAGAGTGCATACCGTGGCAGCTTACTGGGGCCACGTAGGTTGCACGCAGACATCCCCCAGAGGTATCTTGCTCCAATGTCACTACTTGAATTGGAACAACAACTTAGCAATTATATTTATATCTGGATGAACACCAATGTGATACAGATGCACAGGCACCTTGAAGGCTGCTGCCAATTCCAGGGCTCGTTTTGACTGGACCAAGGCAAAAGATTAATTGATTCCAAATTAATTCAATGTTTGACATGAAGAAAAATTTAGATTTCCAGGAAAGATAGAGAAAGCAGAACCCAAAACAAGGCCTTCTCCGATACAGCTGCACAGTATCGACTTGGCATTATTGTGCCCTTCCTGAGATGAAGGGGTTGTCTTATGAAGAAAGGTTGAGCAGGTTAGGCCGATACTCATTGGAGTTTAGAAGAATGAGAGGTGATCTTATTGAAACGTATAAGATTTTGAGGGGGCTTGACAGGGTAGATGCAGAGAGGATGTTTCCCTGCGTGAGGGAATCTAGAACTAGGGGGCATAGTTTCAGAATAAGGGGTTTCACATTTAAAACTGAGATGAGGAGGAATTTCTTCTCTCAGAGGGTCGTGAATCTTTGGAATTCTTTACCCCAGAGAGCTGTGGAGGGTCACTGAATATATTTAAGGCGGAGATAGACAGATTTTTGAACAATAAGGGAGTAAAGGGTTATGGGGAGCAGGCAGGGAAGTGGAGTTGAGGCCAGGATCAGATCAGCCATGATATTGAATGGCGGAGCAAGGCTCAAGGGGCCAAATGACCTACTCCTATTTCTTATGTTCCTTGGACTGGCCTAGACTGCTGATATTTGCATCTGCCATTGGATGAATAATACAAGGATCGTGATGCCAAATGTGGAGCTATTTGCTCCGTAAATGGGCTGATGGTATGTCATTGGACACCTGCAAGTGTTAGTTTAGATAAATGTCACTATTTCAGTAAAAAGATTAGCCTCCCAGTTCCCCCTCCTCAGCTACTGTCCCCTTCCCTTTTAAATCTGCTGTCATCACCCCCCTCTTCAAAAAAAACCCTTGGCACTTCTGTCCTTGCAAACTACCGCCCTATCTCCAACCTCCCTTCCCTCTCCTTGAACATGTTGTCACTTTTCAAGTCCATGTCCAGCTTTCCCACAACTCCATGTTTGAACCTCTCCAATCTGGTTTCTGCATCTGCCACATCACTGAATCAGCCTGAATCAAAATCACAAATGCCCCTCCTCTGTGACTGCGGTAAACTATTCCCCCTCATCCTTCTCGACCGGTCCTCAGCCTTTGACACGGTTGACCCCACCATCCTCCTCCAATGCCTCTCCTCCGATGTCTTGCTGGGCGGGACTGCCCTTGCCTGGTTCCATTCATATCTATCCAATCATAGCCAGAGAATCTCCTGCAATGGCTTCTCTTCCTGCTCCTGCACCGTTAACTCTGGTGTCCCCCAGGATCTATCCTTGGCCCCTTCCTATTGTTCATCTACATGTTGCCCCTCGGTGAAATCATCCTAAAACACAGCCTAAAACCCGGTTCTACATGTATGCTCACGAACCCAGCTCTACCTCACCAACACCTCGCTCAATCCCTCCACTGCCTCTGATTTCTCATGCTGCTTGTCCGACATCCAGTACTCAATGAATAGACATCTCCTTCAATTAAATATTGGGAAGACCGAAGCCATTGTCTTTGTTCCCTGCCGCAAACTCCGTTCCCTAACCATCAATTCCAAACCTCTCCCTGGCCACTTTCTGACGCTGAACTAGACTGTTCACAATCTTGCATTCTATTAGACCCTGAGCTAAGCTTCTGACCCCATATCCACTCCATTACCAAGACTTCCTACTTTTACCTCTATATTGCCCATCTCCGCCCCTGCGTCAGCTCATCTGCTGCTGAAACCCTCATCCATGCCTTTGTTACCTTTAGACCTATTCCAATGCTCTCCTGGCTGGCTTCCCACCTTCCACTCTCTGTAAACTTGAGCTCATTCAAAACTCTGCTGCAGTATCCTAACTCGCATCAAGTCCCGTTCTCCCATCACCCCTGTGCTCACTGACCTACATTGGCTCCCAGTCCAGCACACCTCAAATTTAAATTCTCAATCTTGTGTTCAAATCCTTCCATGGCCTCGCCCCATCCTATTTCTGTAACCCTCTGAGGTCTCTGCACTACTCCAATTGTGGCCTCTTGGGCATCACTAATTTCCTTCACCCCACCACCGTGCCTTCAGTTGCCTCGGCCCCAAATACTGGAATTCCCTCCCTAAACCTCTTCGCCTGTCTCCTTAAAATGTTTCGTAAAACCTACCTCTTTGACCAAGCTTTTGGTCACCTATCCTAATATCTCCTTATGTGGTTCGGTGTCAAGTTTTGTTTGATAACGCTCTTGTGAAGCGCTTTAGGATGTTTTACTACGCTAAAGGCACTATATAAATGCAAGTTATTGTTGTTCATGTACCAGAACCACACTGGAAGTCCCACCAAAGGTGCCATTGTGGTGATTGCCATAGTAATGTGAAACTTGTTCTCCCCACAGGCCTTTCTGATAGCGTTCACCTCAGATTTTCTGCCTCGTCTATATTACCGTTACACACACCAAAATAACATGTCCGGCTACGTTAACTTCACCTTGGCATATTCACCCATCAGCTTCGTCCGGCAGAACAATAGCATGTGCAGGTAAGGCAAGTTCAGCCTGCAATATCTAAAGAGAGAGTCTTGCCATCACAGGCCGAGTCAATGAGTTCTTCAAAAAGGAGCTGGATAAGTCTGTTTCAAACACTTTGTGACACAATGGATTGCTGTGCTGCTGGGTTGGGGAGAGGATGTAGCCTGGAGGGAAGTATTGAATAGACAGGATGGAAATTTCAGGGTTTTGCTTAACCTTCTGTGGATTAAGACTTGCTTTCAAGAGATTAAATGGGTCCATGATAGAGTAGATTGTCATCATCATCATAGGCAGTCCCTCAGATTCGAGGAAGACTTGATTCCACTCTAAAAATGAGTCCTTAGGTGGTTAAACAGTCCAATACGAGAACCACAGTCCCTATTACAGGTGGGACAGATAGTTGTTGAGGGGAAGGGTGGGTGGGACTGGTTTGACGCACGCTCTTTCCGCTGCCTGTGCTTGATTTCTGCATGCTCTCGGCGATGAGACTCGAGGTGCTCAATGCCCTCCCGGATGCACTTCCTCCACTTTGGGCGATCTTTGGCCAGGGACTCCCAGCTGTCAGTGGGGATGTTGCACTTTATTAGGGAGGCTTTGAGGGTTCCCTTGTAATGTTTTCTCTGCCCACCTTTGGCTCGTTTGCCATATATGGGCTGTGGCAGAAGAATAAATGGGCGCTAAGTGGGATTAGACTGGATAACCTCCTGTTGGCTGGCGCAGATACGATGGTAAGTACTTCAGGGAATCTAATACGACTAGAGTGGTCTCCTGGACTTGTTTTGATCGACTAGATGGGTCGGAGAGGAATTTTCCCGGATTTCTTTCCCCAATTGGCCTGGGTTTTTATCTGTTTTTTTGCCTCTCCCAGGAGATCGCACGGCTCCGGTTGGGGTGGAGTGTAAAATGTTGCGATACATGGGGTATCGCAGTTGTGTAGGGTGGACTGGTTGGGCCAGATGCTCTTTACCTGTTCGCCATTGTTCACTGTTCATAGGTTTATATGTAACCTTCAGGGCCGCTGACCGAGGGCCGTGTGGCTTTTTGTCGGCCGAAATGGCCTCCTTCTGCGCTGTAAATTTCTATGTTTCTATGTTAAAGTCCATGACAGGTCGGGTGTACATGGGCTGTGGGAGATTAAATGAGTCGGAAGAGTCTATAATAGGGTAGGGTGTACATGGACTGTGGAAGATTAAATGAGTGGGTAGAGCCCATGATAGAGTCGGGTGTACATGGGCTGTGGGAGAAGATTAAATGAATGGGGAGTGTCCATGATAGGGTAGAGTGCACAAGGGCGGTGGGAGAACAGCTTGTAAATTATATTCTTTCCTTCTTATCTGAGCCAGGTGGCACTGGAGGAAGTTCAGAGAATGTTCATTAGGTTAATTCCTGAGATGAAAGGGTTGTCTTATGAGGAAAAGTTGAGCAGGTTCGGGCTGTACTCATGCAGTTTAGAAGAACGAGAGGTGATCTTATTGAAACATATACGATTCTGAGGGGCTTGACAGGGCAAATGCTAAAAGGATGTTTCCCCTCATGGGGGTATCTAGAACCAGAGGGTATAGTTTCAGAATAAAGTGTTGGCCATTTAAGAAGGAGATGGAGGTATTTCTTCTCAGAGGGTCGTGAATCTTTGGAATTCTCTACCCCAGAGAGCTGTGGAGGCTGGGTCATTGAATATATTCAAGGCTGAGATAGACAGATTCTCGAACTATAGGGGAGTCAAGGGTTATGGGGAACAGGCAGGGAAGTGGAGTTGAGGCCAAGATCAGATCAGCCACGATCTTATTGAATGGCTCGAGGGGCCGTATGGCCTACTCCAGCTCCTATTTCTTATGTACTTATGTTCTCATGGTGCTCCAGGTCAACAGACACCAGCAGTCCCCAGTGTCTCACTCAAGGGTTTCAAACACTCGATTAAAAATCCTGCCTGCAGGAACTTCACATAACGGTCATTTCAGCAACATGTGTGGCACAGGCCTGCTGATAGAAATGGGCGTGTTGGAGGTGACCATTTTGCACAGAGACTTTGCTGCCATGTTGGAGGCCAGATACCAGGTCACTGTGGGTGTCTCCTCTCCCCGCCACCCCCTCCGATCCCTTCACTGCACTGTGGGGTAAATATTCAGAGACTTTGCTCCCAATGTGGAGTCTCACTTGATGGGAGCACGGATGCTGTGGGGGGAGATCAGGTATGGAGATCTGAGCCTGATTTGTGCTGCTCCCAACTTTCTGGTCCTTGATGTGAATGCTCACAAAATGGTCAGGGATTGAGCACAGTGACCTCTGACCCTGATTCTCAATCTAGACTCCTGTCAATTAAGACTCTGTGTCAGATGCAAACTCTCCATAAATTTAATGTAACTCCTGAGTAAGGACCATTAAAGCCAGGTTGTTTTGTCAGTTTAAAATCAGTATCAAAATCCTGGAGAAAATTGGAGAGGGATGGGGTGCGGAGATGGAAACTGGAGCCCATAGAACCCAGAGGAACTTGCACCAAATCATAATTTGAACAGCACTAAACCTCAAAGGCATTTGACAAAGTACCACATAATAGACTTGTCAGCTAAATTAAAGCCCATGGGATTAAAGGGGCAGCGGCAGTGTGGATAAAGAAATTGGCTAAGGGACAGAAAGCAGAGAGTAGTGGTGACTGGTTGTTTTTTGGACTGGAGGGAGGTATACAGTGGTGTTCCCCAGGGGTCACCCAAAATCAAATGCAGGAATTTGGGTAGAAACTGATTTTAAAGGTCCCTACCCATGAGATTGGATCCAAGGAGCCTGTAACAATTGTGTAAGTTGAAACATTCTACAGCATTTTCCTGGAACATGTGAAACACTGCAATAATCGGGCAGAAATTCCTCTCGCAGGCAAAGCACGAAATAATAGACATAAAATGCGCACCTACCTGAAGCTGCTGCGTCCGCTCGAGATCCCGGTCCACGGACCTCCTCTCCCAGCGCGTCGCGTCGCAGCGCGTGCTCGTAGGGACGTGCACAGGAGTCACGTGTGCCTGGACACCCAATCACAGGTAAGTATTTTCTCATTCATAGTAATAGGAGATTCGTAAGTTACGAAGCTCCTATTACTATGAATGAGAAAAAACCCCAAATGCACAAACACGACATAAAACATTTAAAAAACACCTCACATAAATACACTAATAGAAATTAAAGTTGTTATACATGTTTTTTAAAGAAAAAAAATTGCCGATTTAAAAAAAAAGTTAGGGTTAGGGTTTAAAATAACATTACCTGAGTGGGCAGAGTTTTAACATAAATATGTTTTTTTTTATTTTATTTCAATCATGTTTTTATAATTTTTTTAACTCATACGCCTGTAAAAGTAGGCGCAAGATTTTTTGAGGACATTTGCCTGGCAAGATATGCGTTAATCCCGCAATTTTGCTCGTATAAATGTCCTTGCTCCCGAGATGTCTACGATGTGTCAAGTTCCTGACAGATCGGAAAAGCCGGGTTTAAGCGCATGCGCATTGTGCACTGAAAACTGGCTTTTCCGATGCCTTCCCGGGGCCATAGAAACTTTGTATGGGCCCGGGACGTTGGAATTCTACCCCAATGTGATTGATTCAATGTCCGAGGTCGGGAGCAATCCATTATGGTTTTGATGAAAAGTCATCGACCTGAAATGTTAACTCTGTTTCTCTCTCCGCAGATGCTGCCTGACCTGCTGAATATTTCCAGCATTTGCTGTTGTTATTTCATAAGGTGTATGTGTTTGCTAATTTGCAGGTACCGAGAGTTCAGAGATCCCAATGGCCACTTGAGCATAACGTACTGGAACCTGCTGGCTATTCGTCTGGGCTTTGTCATTCTGTTTGAGGTGAGTGGCGAGCACGTTGTACACTGTCTGAGATATTGTCCACGTAAGACGCTCTGTGTGAAGATGTACATTAGAGAAATGACAATGTACCATGTGTGACTATCTCATGCTACAAATATCATCACAGAGCCTGAAGTCAGACAATTCATTTTACTGTTGAACGTTTAACCTCACCACAGAAAGGGGAGAGGAAATATTGGGCCAGAAATTGCGGTCGGATGCCTCTGACCACAAAAATATTTACAAAAGTACCTGGTGGTCCCGGAGAAACATAGACTTCCGCTCCGAGGCCTCCATGCGCAGAGGCCCACGTATTCCAGGAGCGTATGAGCAGCCTGGGATTACGTGGGCCGCACCAACCAATTAAAATGGAGTATCCCCATTCAAGGTAATGGTGAATTCCGCTTGTACAGAGATCACTATTTCCATGAATGGGGATACCCCCCAAAACACACAAACATTTAAAATAAATAAGAAAAACATATATTTAAAATTCATTGAAATTGAATGTAATTAAATATTTTAGAGAAAAAAATGTTTTTTGAATTTTTTAAAATATGTTTTAATAGGGGTAAAAATAAACTTACCTTAATGGACAGGGTTTTTGATATAAAAATTATTGATAACATTTTATTTTTCTATCTTTTAAAACTCTTACGCTGGTAAAAGCAGGTGAACACAACGTTTCTGCAAAGGGATAGACTAAGTGAGTGGGCAATCAGGTGGCAGATGCAGTATAATGTAGAGAAATGTGAGGTTATTCACTTTGATTGGAAGAATCGAAAAACAGAATATTTTTTAAATGGTGAGAAACTTTTAAATGTTGGTGTTGAGAGAAATTTGGGGGCCCTTGTGCAAGAAACACAGAAAGCGAGCATGCAGGTACAGCACGCAATAAGGAAGGCAAATGGCATGTTGTCCTTTATTGCAAGGGGGTTGGAGTAGAAGAGTAAGGAGTTCTTGATGCAATTGTACAGGGCCTTGGTGAGACCACACCTGGAGTACTGTGCACAGTTTTGGTCTCCTTATCTGAGGAAGGATATACTTGCCTTGGAGGGAGTGCAACGGAGGTTCATTAGATTGATTCCTGGAATGAGAGGGCTGTCTTAGAATGAGATATTGTGTACAATGGGCCTATATTCTCTAGTTTAGAAGAATGAGAGGCGATTGCATTGAAACACATAAGATTCTGAGGGGGATTGACAGGGTAGATGCTGAGAGTTGTTTCCCCCGGCTGGAGAGTCTAGAAGTAGGGGGCACAGTCTCAGGATAAGGGGTCGGCCATTTAAAACAGAGATGAGGAGGAATTTCTTCACTCAGAGGGTGGTGAATCTTTGGAATTCTCTTCCCCAGAGGGCTGTGGATGCTGAGTCGTTGAGTATATTCAAGGCTGAGATAGATAGATTTTTGGAGTCTCGGGGAATCGAGGGATATGGAGAGCGGGCGGGAAAGTGGAGTTGAGGTCGATGATCAGCCATGATCTTATTGAATGGTGGAGCAAGCTCGAGGGGCTGAATTGCCTACTCCTCCTATTTCCTTATGTTCTTATCTCTCTCCTGGACACCCCTGTGAGCATCCCAGGAGAATAATCGTTGGTAGTCTTCATTTTCTTTGAAAACCCAAATATTGGAGATGGTGTAATAGACTATGTGACTGGGCAGGGCAGTTGGAGGAGGGAGGTCATGTGATGCAATCTCCAGGAATATATCCAACCAGAGTTGGCAACCCTCACTCGGCACCACCAGTGGAATTATACGGGTTCAGATATACTTACTATCTGCGGGCCTTCCAAAGTAAATCACCCAGGAGTGCATTGGACTGCCCCCAAATTAGTGTGGGACTCACATACGCCGGGTCCCCCTTGTCCACTGTCAGCTTAGGAGGGCCCTTGTTTGGGCTGGAATCCCCGCCTGTCCCAAACATGGTCCCCAGTGTCAGAGCGGAACGCTCAGGCCTGGAGTTTCTTTGGGTCCTCCCTGGGTTCTGCTCGGCGTTCTGGCCTCCTGGTCGACAGGTGTGGGCCCACCAGGATCTGGGCCTCAACTCCTGAAAAATCCTCATTATGCCTGCGCTCCGACTGACCTCTTTCACCTGTGAAATATTTCTTCACATGGGCCTGTGAAATATTTCTTCTCTGCTGGGGCCGCTGTAGACGGGCTCGGATTCGTTGCGTCACCCATGCCCCCAGCTTGAAATAAGAATTAGGAGCAGGAGTAGGCCATTCGGCCCCTCGAGCCTGCTCTGCCATTCAATAAGATCATGGCTGATCTTCTACCTCAACTCCACTTTCCTGCACTATCCCCATATCCCTTGATTTCCTTACTATTCAAAAATCTATCGATCTCCATCTTGAATATACTCAACGACTGAGAATCCACATCCCTCTAGGGTAGAGAGTTCAAGAGATTCATCACCCTCTGAGTGAATAAGTTTCTCCTCATCTCAGTCCTAAATGGCCAACCCCTTATTCTGAGACGGTTCTAGACTCCCTAGCCAGAGGAAACATCCTCCCTGCATCTACCCTGTCAAGCCATGATTCAATGAAATCACCTCTCATTCTTCTAAATTCTAAAGAATATAGGCCTAGTCTACTCAATCTCTCCTCATAGGACAAACCCCCATCCCAGGAATCAGTCTGGTGAACTTTTGTTGCACTCCCTCTATGGCAAGTATATCCTTCCTTCGGTTAGGAGACCAAAACTGTGCACAATACTCCAGGTTCGGTCTCACCAGGACCCTATATAATTGCAGTAAGATGTCTTTACTCTTATACCAAAATCCTCTTGTAATTAAGGCCATCATACCAAATTCGGCCATAATGGTGCAAGTATTCATTGCGATTATTTATATCCCCCGCCGAGCCTGGATACTCCAGCAGGGCCACAGCGGGAGTTCCCAGAGGGCGGATCCCAACACTTAGTCTGTATTCGACGGCCCCCAGGTTTCGACGGCCCCCAGGTTTCTACAGCCATTAAGTCCCGTGTTAATGCGAAGTGGCTGTGGCTTCATAGAGGCACTAACTTTGTGTTGTGTAAATCCACTTTCAGGCTCCAGAGCAATGCAGAGAGAGAAAATTCCTGGGGATCGATCTTGACTTTGTGCATTAGTGTAAAGCGTGCAATAACGAATCAGCAGCCCGTATTATCTCTGCCCATTGACGTCAATGCCGATTCACCATTACCCGTTTTACACTATCGCATAAAGTCACAATCGACCCCCTTCTCCGTAGAGTCTCACTCTGCTTCATTCCAGCGTGAGCTTGAGCCCCAATACAGCACGCAGGCTGCACTTACACTAATTCAACCATGGCACCAATGTTCCAGTAGTAGTGTAAATGCACCCTAAATTTTCAAAAAAATCTCCTGCTTTCTCCCTGGTACAGGGGGTCATTCAAGTTGGGGGAGTGAAAAGGATTGTCGTACAGGTGCAGCGCCCAAAATCCGGAGTTCCGGAATCCGGAATGTTCCAGAATCTGGACCAACTGGTGGCAGGGTCGTCCGGAATCCCTAAAATGTTCCGGAATCCGGACTCGCCAACCTCGAGGTCCCGCCGCTGCCTGACCTCTGACCTCACCTCACCGCTCCTCGCCGCCCTTACCTCCGGGCCTCCTCGCCGGTCCGCCTGAATACCTCCTCCTCGGCAAAGCCCCGCCCGACCAGCTCCTCTTCGGCGGGCCCGCCTGAACACTGTCTCGGAGGCTGGGCCCTGCCCGACAGCCTCATTGACGCGGCCGGCGGCCCGAACAGCTCCTCAGCGCGCAAACCCCCCCCCCCCCTCCCCCTTCTGATGTTCCAAAATCTGGAAATACCCGAACCTGGTCTCAGATGTTTCCGGATTTGTGACGTCAGAAAGACATTCCAAAGTCAGGAAAAACGCAGAATCCGGAACGCCCTTGGTCCCGAGGATTCCAGATTCTGGACGCTGCACTCGCAGTGGTAGGGGACAGTATAGTTAGGGGGATAGATATTGTTCTCTGTAGCCGAGAGTGTGAGTCCCCGAAGGCTACGTTGCCTGCTCGGTGCCAGGGTTCAGGACTCTCCTCAGAGCCTGGGAGGGGAGAGATCCAGTTGTCGTGGTCCACGTAGGTATCAACAACATAGGTAGGACTAAGAAAGAAGTTCTGCTGAGGGAGTATTAGCAGCTAGGGGCTAAATTAAGAAGCAGGACCACCTATTTGCAACTCTTACAATTTATCCCTTACAGTAATAATCTCTGGATTACTACCTGAGCCATGAGCAAACTGGCATAGGGTCAATAATATCAGAGAGTTGAATTCGTGGCTCATAGATTGGTGTGGGAGAAAAAGGTTTCAAATTCATGGTGCACTGGGTACTGGGGAAAGAGGGAGCTATTCCATTGGGACGGGCTTCATTTAAACCGTGCTGGGATCAGTGTCCTGGCCAATCGAATAACTAGGGCTGTAGATAGGGTTTTAAACTGAATAGGGCGGGGTGGGGGGGAAGATTCAAGTGAGGGGAAATTTAGAAAGTTAATGAGAAAGGACAAGGCAATAGTGCAGGGTAGTGATAGGGGTAATGATAACCAGAGTGTGACAGGAAGGGATAGAGTATACAAACATAAGAGTGCACCAGCAAATAAGGTCATAGTAGGGAAAAAAGTTTAGATAAATGTCACTATTTCATTCAAAAAATGAGCCTCCCAGTTCCCCCTCCCCATCCCTTTCAAATCTGCCGTCACTACCTCTTCTGCCCCATCTCCAACCTCCTTTTTCTCCCCTTGGAACATCTTGTCACCTTTCAAGTCCATGTCCAGCTTTTCCACAACTCCATTTTTGAACCCCTCCAATCTGGTTTCTGCATCTACTGAAACATTCCGAATCAAAATCACAAATGACATTCTTTGTGACTGTGATCATGGTAAACTATTCCCCCTCATCCTTCTCGTCCGGTCTGCAGCCTTTGACACGGTTGACCCCACCATCCTCCTCCAATGCCTCTCCTCCGATGTCTTGCTGGGCGGGACTGCCCTTGCCTGGTTCCATTCAGGTCTATCCAATCACAGCCAGAGAATCTCCTGCAATGGCTTCTCTTCCCGCTCCTGCACCGTTAACTCTGGTGTCCCCCAGGATCTATCCTTGGCCCCTTCCCATTGTTCATCTACATGTTGCCCCTCGGCGATATCATCCTAAAACACAGCACCCAGTTCTACATGTATGCTCACGAACCCAGCTCTACCTCACCAACACCTCGCTCAATCCCTCCACTGCCTCTGATTTCTCATGCTGCTTGTCCGACATCCAGTACTCAATGAATAGACATCTCCTTCAATTAAATATTGGGAAGACCGAAGCCATTGTCTTTGTTCCCTGCCGCAAACTCCGTTCCCTAACCATCAATTCCAAACCTCTCCCTGGCCACTTTCTGACGCTGAACCAGACTGTTCACAACCTTGCATTCTATTAGATCCTGAGCTAAGCTTCTGACCCCATATCCACTCCATTACCAAGACTTCCTACTTCCACCTCCATAATATTGTCCGTCTCCGCCCCTGCCCCTGCCTCAGCTCATCTGCTGCTGAAACACTCATCCATGCCTTTGTTACCTTTAGACCTATTCCAATGCTCTCCTGGCTGGCTTCCCACCTTCCATTCTCTGTAAACTTGAGCTCATTCAAAACTCTGCTGCAGTATCCTAACTCGCATCAAGTCCCGTTCTCCCATCACCCCTGTGCTCGCTGGCCTACATTGGCTCCTGGTCTAGCAACACCTCAAATTTAAAATGTTCAATCTTGTGTTCAAATCCCTCAATGACCTCACCCCTCCCTATTTTAGGAAAGTGGAGTTGAAGCCAAGATCAGATCAGCCATGAATTTATTAAATGGTGAAGCAGGCTCGAGGGGCCAAATGGCCTACTCCTGCTCCTATTTCTTATGTTCTTATGATATGGATGAGTTGATCTTGGCCTTCATGTGCAATATCATTCTGGAGTGTAATCAGTTCAGTTTCTTCCATTGCTTCAGTTTGAGGTAGTTTTACACTGAGTAACACCGCCCTCTCCTGGTAGCCACACCATATCATCGGAGCCCAAACATGAAGTAAATCAAAAAATCCCAGCTGCCTTCTTCCTGAGATACTACAATGTGGGAGATATATCTTAGCATAATGCTGACAATCCCACAGAAGGAACAGGAGTAGGCCATTTTTCCCCTCGTGCCTACTCCAGCATTCAATTACGTCATGGCTGATCTGCATTACAGTTCATAGAAACATAGAGAATAGGTGCAGGAGTAGGCCATTCGGCCCTTCAAGCCTGCATCGCCATTCAATAAGATCATGGCTGATCATTTACCTCCGTACCCCTTTCCTGCTTTCTCTCTATACCCCTTCATCCCTTTAGCTGTAAGGGCCATATCTAACTCCCTCTTGAATATATCCAATGAAATGGCATCAACAACTCTCTGCGGCAGGGAATTCCACAGGTTAACAACTCTCTGAGTGAAGAAGTTTCTCCTCATCTCAGTCCTAAATGGCCTACACCTTATCCTTAGACTGTGACCCCTGGTTCTGGACTTCCCCAACAGCGGGAACATTCTTCCCGCATCTAACCTGTCCCGTCCCGTCAGAATCTTATACGTTTCTATGAGATCACCTCTCATCCTTCTAAACTCCAGTGAATAAAGGCCCAGTTGATCCAGTCTCTCCTCATACGTCAGTCCTGCCATCCCGGGAATCAGTCTGGTGAACCTTCGCTGCACTCCCTCAACAGCAAGAACGTCCTTCCTCAGATTAGGAGACCAAAACTGAACACAATATTCCAGGTGAGGCCTCACCAAGACCCTGCACAACTGCAGTAAGACCTCCCTGCTCCTATACTCAAATCCCCTAGCTATGAAGGCCAACATACCATTTGCCTTCTTCACCGCCTGCTCTACCTGCATGCCAACTTTCAATGACTGATGAACCATGACACCCAGGTCTCGTTGCACCTCCCCTTTTCCTAATCTTCCGCCATTCAGATAATATTCTGCCTTCGTCTTTTTGCTCCCAAAATGGATAACCTCACATTTATGCACATCATACTGCATCTGCCATGCATTTGCCCACTCGCCTAACCTGTCCAAGTCACCCTGCAGCCTCTTAGCGTCCTCCTCACAGCTCACACCGCCACCCAGTTTAGTGTCATCTGCAAACTTCCATTTACCCGCCTTTGTTCCATATCCCTCAACACCCAATATCTATCAGTCTCAGTCTTAAACATCTTAGTTGACTGTCAGCATTCACATCCTTTTAGGGGAGAGAGTTCCAGATTTCCACTACCTTTTGTGCTTTCTGATTTCACTCCTGAATGGCCTAGCTCTAAGTTTAAGGTTGTACCCTCCTTGGGACACAACAGCATATCGAACTGTATCTGTATTGGCAACCGAAATTACATAGAAATGACAACACGGAAACAGGCCGTTCCGCCCAGCCAGAACGTGTTGGGGTTAATCCTCCACACGGGCAGTAATCCAAATCCCAAGTACCTCTCATCCCCTTTCCTTCAATCAACTATCGAACCTATTCTTAAATATTGGTATGGTCTCTGCTTCAATCGCTAATTGCCTCATTCACAGCCTCACAGTCCATTGTGTAAAAGAATCGTTTCTCCAGCTCTCTGTCCTGAATCTCTTACATTCTTTCTTCTATCAACGTCCCCTTGTTCAGGACCACATAATCACTGGAAACAGGCTGCTTCTATGTCCAGATTAGGAAAAGGGGAGGTGCAATGAGACCTGGGTGTCATGGTACATCAGTCATTGAAGGTTGGCATGCAGGTACAGCAGGCGGTTAAGAAAGCAAATGGCATGTTGGCCTTCATAGCGAGGGGATTTGAGTACAGGGGCAGGGAGGAGTTACTGCAGTTGTACAGGGCCTTGGTGAGGTCACACCTGGAATATTGTGTACAGTTTTGGTCTCCTAACTTGAGGAAGGACGTTCTTGCTGTTGAGGGAGTGCAGCGAAGGTTCACCAGACTGATTCCCAGGATGGCGGGACTGACATATCAAGAAAGACTGGATCAACTGGGCTTGTATTCACTGGAGTTCAGACGAATGAGGGGATCTCATAGAAACGTTTAAAATTCTGACGGGTTGAGACAGGGTAGATGCAGGAAGAATGTTCCCAATGTTGAGGAAGTCCAGAACCAGGGGTCACCGCCTAAGGATAAGGGGTAAGCCATTTAGGACCGAGATGAGGAGAAAGTTCTTCACCCAGAGAGTGGTGAACCTGTGGAATTCTCTACCACAGAAAGTTGTTGAGGCCAATTCATTAAATATATTCAAGAAGGAGTTAGATGTAGTCCTTACTACTAGGAGGATCAAGGGGTATGGCGAGAAAGCAGGAATGGGATACTAAAGTTGCATGTTCAGCCATGAACTTATTGAATGGCAGTGCAGGCTCGAAGGGCCGTATGGCCTACTCCTGCACTTATTTTCTATGTTTCTATGTCCCATCCCTTCATAAAGTAAAACATCTCCATCAAATCACTCCTTAATCTCCTCGGTACAGCCTCAATTTTTCTTTGTATTTCTTCATATGCAGGCAGCATCTCAGTAACGTTCCTGACTAGTTCATCCTAGTGGATAGCATCATCATAGGCAGTCCCTCGAAATCGAGGAAGACTTGCTTCCATTCTAAAAGTGAGTTCTCAGGTGACTGACCAGTCCAATATGGGAATTACAGTCTCTGTCACAGGTGGGACAGACAGTGGTTGAGGGAAGGGGTGGGTGGGGAGTCTGGTTTGACGCACGTTCCTTCAGCTGTCTGCGTTTGATTTCTGCATGCTCTCGGCAACGAGACTTGAGGTGCTCAGTGCCCTCCCGGATGTTCTTCCTCCACTTAGGGAGGTTTTGGGCCAGGGATTCCCAGGTGCCGGTGGGGATATTGCATTTTATCAAGGAGGCTTTGAGGATGTCCTTGAAACATTTTCTCTGCCCACCTGGAGCTCGCTTGCCGTGTAGGAGTTCAGAGTAGAGTGCTTGCTTTGGGAGTCTCGTGTCGGGCATGCGGACAATGTGGTCCGCCCAACGGAGCTTGCTGAAATGCTCCATCTCACTCTCAACAAGCTGGAGTGGAACTAAACTATAGAACCAATGGGAACCTGTTCAACCTTCGTCGCCTCCAGGCTAGATTCAAGGTCGTCCCGTCCTCTGTCATCGAACTACAATACACGGACGACACTTGCGTCTGCGCACATTCAGAGGCCGAACTCCAAGCCATTGTCAACATCTTCACCGAGGCGTATGAAAGTATGGGCCTTACACTAAACATCCGGAGGACAAAAGTCCTCTACCAACCTGACCCCGACACACATCACTACCCCCCCGGTCATCAAAATCCATGGTGTGGCCTTGGACAACGTGGATAGCACTACCGACCTCAGTCGATGACTCACTGACTTATGACCTTATCAACCCGAGTGCGGCCTTTAATGGACTGTGAGCCTGTATCCCAAATCCTTTGGCTCCTCCACATCAGTGAGCCAACTTCAGGGCATGAGTTTTTCAGGCTTCCCTGAGGCACAGGATGTTGGTCCCCACGATCGGGCAATGGTCAGGCTGCTGACAGCAGTGGCGGAGGGGGGAAATGTTGGTCGCGGATTTTAGGGGCACTCCATTGTCCTCTAAACAGGAGAACCCAAAACTGGATGGATTCCCAGAGGAAAATCAAGCCCCTGAGCTATTTCCCCCTACCACATGGATAGAGATGGTTGGAGAGCAGTCATCATCATAGGCAGTCCCTCGAAATCGAGGAAGACTTGTTTCCACTCTAAAAATGAGTTCTTAGGTAACTGAACAGTCCAATATGGAATTACAGTCTCTGTCACAGGTGGGACAGACAGTGGTTGAAGGAAGGGGTGGGTGGGACTGGTATGCCGCATGCACTTCCTCCACTTAGGGTGGTCGTTGGCCAGGGACAAACTGTAGGATGGCAATAAGCAAAGGTAAAAGGAGGTTTCCTGGACTTGGGAGGGGCTGCTTGTGTTTCCTGTATGTTTAAAAATGATCAGGAATTGATGTAAAAAATATAAAAATTTGGTGACGATGCTAAATTAATGTGAGAACACTGGCCAGTAGAATGGGCAAACTTGAGATAAACATGGCCCGGAATTTGCGGTTAACAGCGAAGCAAACGCATTTGCCGCTCCCCCTGAAGAAAGCTGCCCACAAAGATTTTACGATCCCTATGGCGAGAAGTTTGCATTTTTCGTCGCGTAACATAGAAACATAGAAAATAGGTGCAGGAGTAGGCCATTCAGCCCTTCGAGCCTGTACCACCATTCAATAAGTTCATGGCTGATCATTCACCTCAGTACCCCTTTCCTGCTTTCTCTCCATACCCCTTGATCCTTTAGCCGTAACTCCCTCTTGAATATATCTAACGAACTGGCATCAACTACTCTCTGTGGTAGAGAATTCCACAGGTTCACCACTCTCTGAGTGAAGAAGTTTCTCCTCATCTTGGTCCTAAATGGCTTACCCCTTATCCTTAGACTGTGACCCCTGGTTCTGGACTTCCCCAACATTGGGAACATTCTTCCTGCATCTAACCTGTCCAGTCCCATCAGAATTTTATATGTTTCTATGAGATCCCCTCTCATTCTTCTAAACTCCAGTGAATACAGGCCCAGTCAATCCAGTCTCTCCTCGTATATCAGTCCTGCCATCCCGGGAATCATTCTGGTGAACCTTCGCTACACTCCCTCAATAGCAAGAACGTCCTTTCTCAGATTAGGAGACCAAAACTAAACACAAAACTCCAGGTGAGGCCACGAGGATGAGTGTGAATTAATGGGGATCCCCTAATGTGAGTTACTGTGGCGTCAACAAGCTGTCTGAGCAGCCAATCACAATGCAGAATTCTCACAGATCGGGAACTAGGAAGTGAAGAAGTTGCTTTTATTCGGACTTTAAAAAAATGTTATGGGAGCAAAACAAAGATTGGGGCTCTCACGTGGGGAAAGATCAGTCTGAAATAAATTTGAATAAACTTTAAAAAAAATGTTAAATTCTTTTTTTAGTTTCTTAAAAATTTTAATTTTTATAATGGAGAAATTTAACACTCCAAAACATTTAAATGAGATTTTCAGGGTCATAATATTTTGTTTAGCAGTCAATGCCCTAGTAACACCTAATCCAACAAGGTCTAACATTTAATGGGGTATTTAACAATGATATTACTGTGGAAAAGCCCAAGTTTTCATCAGTTTCACTGAAATCCCTGCTTACATTGATTGCTGGCAATGGGAGATAGTTGGGGGGAGGGCCACAGAGCAGCCAGTGTCGAAGCAGGCCACAACGTCAGGATTTCCACGTTTAGATGCGTATGTGCTATATCCTGAAGTTGCGTTCAGTTTCAAAGGGGTAATGCTGCAATTCCTACGTTACAACAGTGGCGACACTTCAGAAAGTACCTCATTAGCTGCAAAACACTTTGGGACATCTGGTGGTCGTGAAAGGCGCTATATAAATGCAAATCTTTCTTTTACTGCGAATGCTGTTAGTTCACTGTTATTATCCACCTGGGGTTCTGGTACAGGTTAGTATGCAGGTACAGCAAATGATCAGGAAGGCCAATGGAATCTTGGCCTTTATTGCAAAGGGGATGGAGTATAAAAACAGGGAAGTTTTGCTACAGTTATACAGGGTATTGGTGAGGCCACACCTGGAATACTGCGTACAGTTTTGGTTTCCATATTTAAGAAAGGATATACTTGCTTTGGAGGCAGTTCAGAGAAGGTTCACTAGGTTGATTCCGGAGATGAGGGGGTTGACTTATGAGGAAAGGTTGAGTAGGTTGGGCCTATGTTCATTGGAGTTCAGAAGAATGAGAGGTGATCTTATCGAAATGTATAAGATTATGAGGGGGCTTGACAAGGTGGCTGCAGAGAGGATGTTTCCACTGATAGGGGGGACTAAAACTAGAGGGCATAATCTTAGAATAAGGGGCCGCCCATTTAAAACTGAGATGAGGAATTTCTTCTCTCGAAGGGTTGTAAATCTGTAGAATTCGCTGCCTCAAAGCTGTGGAAGTTGGGTCATTGAATTAATTTAAGACAGATATAGACAGTTTCTTAACCGATAAGGGAATAAAGGATTATGGGGAGCGGGCAGGGAAGTGGATCTGAGTCCATGATCGGATTAGTCATGATCATAATATCATATTAAATGGTGGAGCAGGCTCGAGGGGCGAAATGGCCTACTCCTGCTCCTATTTCTTATATTCTTAAATTCTGCGCCTTAAAGAAATAAATCAGGTTAGAAAAACATTCTTGGCAAAGAGAGTGATAAGACTGTGAAATTCTCTGCCATATAAACTGTTGAAGCAGAACCCATAAGTTCTTTTATACAGGAATTAGACAGTTTCTTGAAAAGGAGGAATATTAAACGGTGTGGGGAGTGACGGGAGTGCTTGATTAAACATTGTGGCTTATGTGGAGAGGAACACTGCAGCAGACTGGATTGGCTGAAAGATTCTAGTGTGTGAGAATGTGAAGGAGTGATTAAACTTGGAAGAATGCACCAGTGTGCAGGAGAATGGGGGAAATCAGTCACTGCACTCTCGCCTCGAAGTCAAAAGGAAGTGGGTTCAAGCCCCAGTGCAGGACTTGAGCATGTAACATAGGCAGTGGAGTGCTGCATTGTTGAAGGTGCTGTCTTTTGGATGAGATGTTAAACCAAGGTACAATCTGCTTTTCAGATGGATATAAAGAATCGTGTGGCTCAAATTTTTTTTGGAAGAGATGAGTTTTCCTGATGTCTTGGCCACCACTTTTTCCTCAACCAGCACCTCCAAAACAGATTACCCAGTCTCATTTATCTCATAGCTATCTGTGGGACCTTGCTGTGCACAAATTGCTGCTGTGCTTACCGACAAAACAACAGTGACTACACTTAGGCAATTGATTGGCTGTGGAGTGCTTTGGGATGTCCTGGGGATGAGAAAAGTGCTATATAATGTAATTTATTTCATTTTACTGGGAGGGTCTCGATGAGGTTAGGAAACGAAAGCACTGAGATGCAGGGTAAGGCACAGGGTAGCAATAGAAAGCCTGAAAGCTCGGTGCCTCAATGCAAGGAGTATTCGGAACCCCGGAGAGGGCTCTGAGCTAGTTAGAGTGGGTGAGAGCGCAGATGAACAGGACCCCAAGAAAGAATGCAAAAGGCAGGAGGCAACAGAGCAGAGTAGCACTGGGGTAAGTGTAAACCACAAGGTGATAGGAAGGGACAATATGTATGAATATAAAGGGGCTGCAGGAGGGGTCAAAACTAAAAATCATTGTTTAAAAACTAGTATTAAAACACTCTAGCTAAACGCACGCAGCATTCGAAATAAAGTAAATGAGTTGACGGCACAAATCATTACAAATAGGTATGATTTGGTGGCCATTACAGAAACGTGGTTGCAGGGTGGCCAAGACTGGGAATTAAACATACAGGGGTATCTGACAATTCGGAAGGATAGACAAGAAGGGAAAGGAGGTGGGGTAGCTCTGTTAATAAAGGATGATATCAGGGCAGTTGTGAGAAATGATATTGGCTCTAATGAACAAAATGTTGAATCATTGTGGGTGGAGATTAGAGATAGTAAGGGGAAAAAGTCACTGGTGGGCTTGGTTTATAGGCCCCCAAATAATAACTTCACGGTGGGGCGGACAATAATCAAGGGAATAATAGCGGCATGTGAAAAAGGAACGGCAGTAATCATGGGGGATTTTAACCTACATATCGATTGGTCAAATTAAATTGCACGGGGTAGCCTAGAGGAGGAATTCATAGAATGCATATGGGATTGTTTCTTAGAATAGTATGTTACAGAATCTACAAGGGAGCAAGAGCTATCTTAGATCTGGTCCTGTGTAATGAGACAGGAATAATAAACGATCTCCGAGTAAAAGATCCTCTCGAAATGAATGATCACAGTGTGGTTGAATTTGTAATACAGATTGAGGGTGAGGAAGTAGTGTCTCAAATGAGCGTACTATGCTTAAACAAAGGGGACTACAGTGGGATGAGGGCAGAGTTGGCTAAAGTAGACTGGGAACACAGACTAAACGGTGGCACAATTGAGGAACAGTGGAGGACTTTTAAGGAGCTCTTTCATAGCGCTCAACAAAAATATATTCCAGTGAAAAAGAAGGGCGGTAAGAGAAGGGATAACCAGCCGTGGATAACCAAGGAAATAAAGGAGAGTATCAAATTAAAAACCAATGCGTATAAGGTGGCCAAGGTTAGTGGGAAACTAGAAGATTGGGAAAATTTTAAACGACAGCAAAGAATGACTAAAAAAGCAATAAAGAAAGGAAAGATAGGTTACGAAAGTAAACTTGCGCTAAACATAAAAACAGATAGTAAAAGCTTTTACCGATATATAAAACTGAAGAGAGTGACTAAAGTAAATGTTGGTCCCTTAGAAGATGAGAAGGGAGATTTAATAATGGGTAATGTGGAAATGGCTGAGACCTTAAACAATTATTTTGCTTCAGTCTTCACAGTGGAAGACACAAAAACCATGCAAAAAATTGCTGGTCACGGGAATGTGGGAAGGGAGGACCTTGAGACCATCACTATCACTAGGGGGATAGTGCTGGACAGGCTAATGGGACTCAAGGTAGACAAGTCCCCTGGTCCTGATGAAATGCATCCCAGGGTATTAAAAGAGATGGCGGAAGTTATAGCAGATGCATTCGTTATAATCTACCAAAATTCTCTGGACACTGGGGAGGTACCAGCGGATTGGAAAGCAGTTAATGTAACGCCTCTGTTTAAAAAAGAGGGCAGACAAAAGGAAGGTAACTATAGGCCGGTTAGTTTAACATCTGTAGTGGGGAAAATGCTTGAAGCTATCATTAAGGAAGAAATAGCGGGACATCTGGATAGGAATAGTGCAATCAAGCAGACGCAACATGGATTCATGAAGGGGAAATCATGTTTAACTAATTTACTGGAATTCTTTGAGGATATAACGAGCATGGTGGACAGAGGTGTACCGATGGATGTGGTGTATTTAGATTTCCAAAAGGCATTCGATAAGGTGCCACACAAAAGGTTACTGCAGAAGATAAAGGTATGCGGAGTCAGAGGAATTGTATTAGCATGGATAGAGAATTGGCTGGCTAACAGAAAGCAGAGAGTCGGGATAAATGGGTCCTTTTCGGGTTGGAAATCGGTGTTTAGTGGTGTGCCACAGGGATCGGTGCTGGGACCACAACTGTTTACAATATACATAGATGACCTGGAAGAGGGGACAGAGTGTAGCGTAACAAAATTTGCAGATGACACAAAGATTAGTGGGAAAGTGGGTTGTGTAGAGGACACAGAGAGGCTGCAAAGAGATTTAGATAGGTTAAACGAATGGGCTAAGGTTTGTCAGATGGAATACAATGTCGGAAAATGTGAGGTCATCCACCTTGGGGAAAAAAAACAGTAAAAGGGAATATTATTTGAATGGGGAGAAATTACAACATGCTGCGGTGCAGAGGGAGAATCCCAAAAAGTTAGTTTGCAGGTGCAGCAGGTAATCAGGAAGGCGAATGGAATGTTGGCCTTCATTGCGAGAGGGATGGAGTACAAAAGCAGGGAGGTCCTGCTGCAACTGTTTAGGGCATTGGTGAGGCCGCACCTGGAGTACTGCGTGCAGTTTTGGTCACCTTACTTAAGGAAGGATATACTAGCCTTGGAGGGGGTACAGAGACGATTCACTAGGCTGATTCCGGAGATGAGGGGGTTACCTTATGATGATAGATTGAGTAGACTGGGTCTTTACTCGTTGGAGTTCAGAAGGATGAGGGGTGATCTTATAGAAACATTTAAAATAATGAAAGGGATAGACAAGATAGAGGCAGAGAGGTTGTTTCCACTGGTCGGGGAGACTAGAACTAGGGGGCACAGCCTCAAAATATGGGGGAGCCAATTTAAAACCGAGTTGAGAAGGAATTTCTTCTCCCAGAGGGTTGTGAATCTGTGGAATTCTCTGCCCAAGGAAGCAGTTGAGGCTAGCTCATTGAATGTATTCAAGTCACAGATAGATAGATTTTTAACCAATAAGGGAATTAAGGGTTATGGGGAGCGGGCGGGTAAGTGGAGCTGAGTCCACGGCCAGATCAGCCATGATCTTTTTGAATGGCGGAGTAGGCTCGAGGGGCTAGATGGCCTACTCCTGTTCCTAATTCTTATGTTCTTATGGAGAATAGTCGTCAATCTGGTGTGTGTTGCATTGAGGATGAGTGATGGTTATGACTATGTTACAAGACCATAAACACTAGAGGGGTGAAATTCATATGGGACTGTAGCGTAAAGCGGGTGATGGAGAGCGAGCAGCCTATTTAACACTCCGCCCAATGCTCTTTTCTATTGAGTTCAATGGACCAGAAATCGAGGCACAGTGTAAAACAGGCTGCCAATTTATTGTCGCCCAATGCGAACTGCAGCCCAATATGAATTTCACCCCCCAGAAGTTCTATCGGTAATCAAACATGTCACTTTCTTCTGTGACAGGAACACATTCTACTGACAATCGAGCGGCTCTATTAAGTTATATTGAAAGGCTAAAGTACAACCTATTCATTAACATCTGAACCCTTTGGTGTGTTACTGCATGGAAACACAGCTCATCATTTTGACTCCCATGTCCCTTGTCCATCCTACAGCACGTGGTGTTCTTCATTGCACGAATGATTGACTTGCTGGTCCCAGACATACCCGAAGCAGTAGAAATCAAGGTGAAGAGGGAGCGCTACTTGGCAAAGCAGGCTCTGGCTGAGAACCAGGTAATTCTACAAAGGACTCAATGCAATTTGCAGGAGCTTGTTCTGTTGGTTGGATTAGGAATATCATTGCCACCAGCATTAGTAACTGCAGAGGAACACAGACTTCCACTAATCATAGCATCAGAAAGCCACTCATGGAATCCCAGCTCACTCCCATTGTAGAGATTCTCCAGACCAGAACCAATCTCCATCCATTAAAAAATTCCAATACATGAAGATCCAATGAATCAAATGACCCCACTGTTTGGACCCAGTGGATTCCTAGTTAATATCATTATCATCATAGGTATTCCCTCGGAATCGAGGAAGACTTGCTTCCACTCTTAAAATGAGTCCTTAGGTGGCTGAACAGTCCAATACGAGAGCCACAGTCCCTGTCACAGGTGGGACAGATAGTCGTTGAGGGATAGAGTGGGTGGGACAGGTTTACCGCATGCTTTTTCCGTTGCCTGCGCTTGATTTCTGCATGCTCTCGCCGATGAGACTCGAGGTGTTCAGCGCCCTCCCGGATGCACTTTCTCCACTTAAGGCGATCTTTGGCCAGGGACTCCCAGGTGTCAATGGGGATGTTGCACTTTATCAGGGAGGCTTTGAAGGTGTCCTTGTAACGATTCCCCTGCCCATCTTTGGCTCGTTTGCCGTGAAGGAGTTCGGAGTAGAGCGCTTGCTTTGGGAGTCTCATGTCTGGCATGCGGACAATGTGGCCTACCCAGTGGAGCTGATCAAGTGTGGTCAGTGATTCAATGTTGGGGATGTTGGCCTGGTCGAGGATGCTAATGTTGGTGCGTCTGACCTCCCAGAGGATTTGTAGGATCTTGCGGAGACATCTATGGTGGTATTTCTCCAGCGACTTGAGGTGTCTACTATACATGCACAGAGGCATGGACCATGTACAGTATATCATTACAGAGAGTTGTTAGGTAGCCAGTGAATCCCTGACTCCAATTGTGTAGCATCCTAATGGACCATCGGGTGGTCAATATTACTCCTCACTGACTTCACGGGGAGTAAAATTCCACCCTCTCCCACGGGTTTCCCGGCCGTTGGGTTAGGTTAGAACAACCTTCAGAGATACTACACAATGAGAATAGGGGTCCACTAGGATGCTACACAATCGGGCGGGTTTCCATTCGCACACTCTTCAAATTTTAGGTCTGCTCTAGATATTCTTTCGAGTCCAGTGGCATTAGACTCTCCCGTGAGCATGTGTCCCACACGATCAGGAGTTTCTGCTTGATTGGCCAAAATCCAGTCTGACCTGTAACAATGGAATCCCACATTATCCAAACCCAACATCACTATCTCGCATGTGCCACCGTGCACGTTTCTCCTGCCATCCGGAAGGTGAACCGATGAACACTCTAGGTGAGGCAAGGTCATTATAAACCAACAGAGTGATTTATTTTACATGTGTGAACAAGCAGAGTAATGTTTACAATGAATTAGAACCTATTTTGTCACAATGCTCGTAACTAAAAAATAACCAAGTATGCCACAGTAGTTGGCTGAATGCACATTTTCATAGAATCATAGAAATTTACAGCAAGGAATGAAGCCATTTTGGCCCATCGTGCCTTCGCCGGCCGACAAAGAGCTATCCAGCCAAATCCCATTTTCCAGCTCTTGGTCCGTAGCCCTGGAGGTTATGGCATTTCAAGTGCACATCCAAGTACTTATTAAATTCGGTGAGGGTTTCTGCCTCTACCACACTTTCAGGCAGTGAGTTCCAGACCCCATGAAGAAATTTCCCCTCAAATCCCCTCTAAACCTTCTACCAATTACTTTAAATCTGGTTGTTGACCCCTCTGCTAAGGGAAATAGGTCCTTCCTATCCACTCTATCTAGACCCCTCATAGTTTTATATATCTCAATAAGGTCTCCCCTCAGCCTCCTCTGTTCCAAAGAATACAATCCCAGCCTTTCTAATCTTTCCTCCTAGTTAAAATTCTCCAGTCCTGGCAACATACTCGAAAATCTCCTCTGTACCCTCTCCAGTGCAATCACGTCTTTCCTGTAATGTGGTGACCAGAACTGCACGCAGTACTCTAGCTGTGGCCTAACTAGTGTTTTATAGAGTTCAAGCATAAACCTCCCTGCTCTTGTATTCTATGCCTCGGCTAATAAAGGCAAGTATCCCGTATGCCGCCTTAACCACCTTATCTACCTGGCCTGCTACCTTCAGGGATCTGTGAACCTGCAGTAAAGTGTCCCTTTGTTCCTCTACACTTCTCAGTGTCCTACCATTAAATGTGTAGACCCTTTCCTTGTTAGCCCTCCCCAAATGCATTACTTCACACTTCTCTGGATTGAATTCCATTTGCCATTTGTTTTAGGTGAGTAATGTCTCTAAAACCCATTGGCACTAAACGTAAGCAGGGAGCTCTCACTCTCTGTGTCTGTCTTCCTTACCAGATCTCTTTTTTTCTTAACTGGACAGGATAGCACAAGGCTTCACCTCTGACCTGCGCCCAGCTCTCTGTGTCCAGGGATTGGACAGTTGAGCTGTTAATAAAAACAGCTACATCCCTCTTAGGGCCAACTCTGGTTGAGTGTATTCCTGGAGGTCTCGTCACATGACTTCCCGCTTCCGACTGGCCCGCCCAGTCAAAACAGCCTTTATTTCCCCTATCTCCAAAATGTTTATAACTAATAAATAAAAGCATTGAAAGAAATTGAAAGAACAACTCTGATTTTTCTCCTGCCTCTCAGTCGTGCCCTGGAGATTTTTCTTCAATTCCTGGAGACTCCAGGACAACCCTGCAGGGTTGACAACCCTGTCTTAGAGGCAGTTGCCTGGGGCTAATGCCCGCTGGGCGTGCATGAAGAAAGCCATTCCAATATATGTGTAAACGGGAACTGGAATGACTTTAACAAATCTCCATTGTCTTAAACTAATGTGCTTTGCAAAAAACACCATAGGGTCGAAATTGAGCCCCAGCACCTACCGTTTTTGAGCGTTTTTCTCCGCCCAGTTACCGGAGAAATTCACAGCTTTGTATTTTTGGGGGGGCTCAGGTCGGCTGTGGGGCGGAGTGCCCCTGAAACGGGTCCGCCATCCCGACCAGTCATCAGCACTTCAGTTAAAGGGGAGGGCCGCTGCAAACTGCAGCCATTTCAGTGGCTAACAGTGGGCCACCAGGGATGGTTTCGGCCGGGCCAGTGGCCTGGCACCCAAGAGGGGATACCAGGCTGTCTGTTGATGGCCCGGTCGAACACACGGCCATAATTGTTGGTCTGACCTGGCGGTCGGCTGACAAAAAAAAATGGCGTCGATGGCATCGCCACCTTCCCTTTAAGGCAGGCAGTGCCGCCAAGCCACAGTGAGTGTACCGACGGCAAAAATGGGGCAATTCCGGGGAGGGGTCCCAGTCGGTCGGTAAGGGCTGCATGTCGCGGCGTGAAAACATGTGGAGCGGTCCCCTACACCACTCCTAACCTGAGGAAGGGCAATTTGTAAAATGGCAGCCCCTCTGCGAAGACTCAGCGGCCATTCCGCACTGACCCGTGGCCGCTGCTTTCAGGCGGCCTTATAGAAAGGGGTACTTTCGGCCCCCATTTCTAGAGGTGGGTCAGACTGGATCTAATCTCTTGTGTGCCAAATTCTAATTGACATTCCCCAAAACTATGTATTGTAGATTTAATTTCTTATGATCTGAATTTAACTTAATTGTATAATCCTGATAGAAGTTGATCTGAAATCCCTGCTAGGCTGAATAATTTGAAACGTGACACTCACACTGCATAAAATTCTAGCGGATCACAAGAACATAAGAAATAGGAACAGGAGTAGGAGGCCATTCGGTCCCTCGAGCCTGTTCCTCCATTCAATAAGATCATGGCTGATCTTCAACCTCAACTCCACTTTCCTGCCCAATTCCTATAGTCCCTTGATTCCTTAGTGCCAAATCTCTGTCTTGAATATATTAAACGTCTGAGCTATCACAACCCTCTGGGGTAGAGAATTCCAAAGATCCACAAGCCTCCGAGTGAAGAAATTCCTCCTCACCTCAGACTTAAAGGGCCGATTCCTTATCCTGAGACTATGCCCCCCAGTTCTAGACTCCCCAACCAGGGGAAACAGCCTCTCTGCATCTACCCTGTCAAGCCCTCTCAGATGTTTCGATGAGATCATCTCTCATTCTTCTAAACTCCAGAGAATATAGACTCATTCTACTCAACCTCTCCTCATCGGACAGCCCTCTCATCCCAGGAATCAGTCTGGTGAACCTCGCTGCACCCTCTCTAAGGCAGATTAGGAAAGGAAACCAAAACTCCACACAGTACTCCAGTTGTGGTCTCACCAAGACCCTATATAATTGCAGCAAGATTTCCTGGGGTAGAAATTGCCCTCCCCCCCCCCCCCACCCCACCTGAGGGGCGGACATGGGGCGATGACAGCAAGTGAGGGGCGGAAGTTGGGTGCAGAGGAGAGTCACCACTACGATGACGTCATCACAGCGCCGTGTCACCACGGCTCTCCCCTTCACTTAAAGGGGAGACCTTCTGCGATTTTTAAACTTCGGGCCACCAGGGACTGTTTCGGCTGGACCAGTGGCCTGGTGTGTACCAGGCTGCCTGTTGGCGGCCCGGCCGAACCCGGAGACATAGTTGTTGGGCCGACATGGCAGTCGGTCGACAAAAACAAAAATATGGCGGCAGCGGCAGCGGCAGTGCATCTTTCCCTTTCAGGGAAGCCGCACCACCGTTGCAGAAGGCCACAGCCTCACTGGACCACTGTGAAAAAGCTTGTTTTGGCACTACCGGGCGGGCAGAAGAGTTTCGGAGGGGAATGTCGTCGTCGGAGGGGTTAAATCGGCGGTGCGCATGGTGATGACGCAGTTAAGACGGATCGGAAGCAGCGGAGCGGGGGGGGAAGAGAATCGGGGCAACATGGCCACCGATTTGCAGTGGTAACACACCTTCAGGAGAAGGGCAATTTCGGCCCCCCTTATTCTTACACTGCAACTCCCTTGCAATAAAGGCTAACATACCATTTGCCTTCCTAATTGCTTGTTGTACCTGCATGTTAACTTTCTGTGATTCGTGTAAATCCAAATCCCTCTGAATCCTAACATTTACTAGTTTCTCACCTTTTAAAAAATATTTTGCTTTTCCATTATTCCTACCAAAGTTTATAATTTTCACACTTATACACCATCTGTCACCTTCTTGCCCAATCACTTAACCGGTCTGTATCCATATGCATCCTCCTCACAGCTTACTTTCCCGCCTAGCTTTGCATCGTCAGAAAATTTGAATATATTACACTCTGTCCCCTCATCCAAGTCATTGATATAGATTGTAAATAGCTGAGGCCCAAGCACTGATCATTGCGGCTCTCCACTAGTTACACCCTGCCATCCTAAAAATGATCCCTTTACCCCCGGTCTCTGTTTTCTGTCCATTAACCAATCCTCAATCCATGCTGATATATTACCCCCATTTCACATGAGCCCTAATCTTGTGTAACAACCTATTGTGTAGCAACTTATCAAATGCCTTCTAAAAGTCAAAATACACTACATCCATTGGTTCCCCCTTATCTACCCTCAAAAAACTCTTCCGGATTTGACAAACATGATTTCCTTTCATAAAACTATGTTGGTTCTGTCCAGTCATATTGAGATTTTCTAAGTGCCCTCTTACCACGTACTTAATAGATTCTAGTATTTTTCCAACTGCTGATGTCAGTCTAACTGTCCTATAGTTCCCTATTTTCTCCAACCATGGGGTTACAGTTACCACCTTTCAATCCATGGGGACCATTCTAGAATCTAGGGAATTCTGAAAGATCAAAACCAATGCATCCACTATGTCTGCAACCACCTCTTTTAAAACCCTAGGATCTAGGCCATCACCTTCAGGGGATTTGTCAGCTTTTAGTCCCATTAATTTATCCAGTACTTTTTCTTTACTAATATTAGTTACTTTAAATTCCTATCTCTCATTAGATGCTTGGCTCCCCACAATTTCAGATATGTTCTACCTTGAAAAGACAGACACAAAATATTTGTTTAACATCTCTGCCATTTCCTTATTCCCCATTATAATTTCTCCTGTCGCTGTCTCCAAGGAACCCATATTTACTTTTGTTAATCTCTTCCTTTTCACGTACTTGTAAAAGCTCTAACAATCTGTATTTATATTTCTTGCTAGTTTAATCTCATTCTAGTTTCTCCCTCTTTACCACTTTCTTGGTCTTCCTCAGGCTTACTACTCCTTTTAACATTGTAAGCCTCTTCTTTTAATCTAATACTATCCTTAACTTCTCTAGTTAGGCACAGTTCGACCACTTTTCCAGTGGAATTTTTATTCCTCAAGGAAATGTATCAAACTTCTTCATATGCATTCCCATTGTAAAGAGATTCAATAGATCAAACCATTCCTATTTATTTCAGTGTTACAGCAGGATAATGGACAAAATCACTTCCAATCAGTACCATTTATAACATCACTTACATTGTGTAAAACTGCTACTCCAAGTTTAAAATATTCACCAGTTTCTATTCTCTTCATGTGCAGCTTGTGAAATGTAAGAACGTAAGAAATAGGAGCAGGGGTAGGCCATTTGGCCCATCGAGCCTGCTCCGCCATTTAATAAGATCATGGCTGATCTGATCATGGATTCAGCTCCACTTCCCTGCCCGCTCCCCATAACCCTTTACTCCCTTATCGTTCAAAAATCTGACTATCTCTACTTTGAATATGTTCAATGAGCCAGCTCTCTGGGGCAGAGAATTCCACAGATTTACAACCCTCTAAGAGAAGATATTCCTCCTCAACTCAGTTTTAAATGGGCGCCCCTTATTCTGAGACTATGCCCCCTATGACTGCATCCACCTTGTCGAGCCCCTTCATTATATTATGTTTCGATAAGATCACCTCTCATTCTTCTGAACTCCAATGAGTATAGGTCCAACCTACTCAACCGTTTCTCATAAGTCAACCCCCTCATCTCCGGAATCAACCTAGTGAACCTTCTCTGAACAGCCTCCAAAGCAAGTACAGCTGTATATCCATCCTTAAATACGGAGACCAATATCCTGTACAGTTATAGCGGGACTTCTCTGCTTTTATACTCCATCCCCCTTGCAATAAAGGCCAACGTTCCATTTGCCTTCCTGATTTTTGATACCTGCATACTCATTTTTTGTGTTTCATGCACAAGGACCCCCAGATCTCTCTGTACTGCAGCATTTTGCAATTTTTCTCCATTTAAAAAATAATTTGCTTTTCTATGCTTTCTGCCAAAGTGGATAACGTCACATTTTTCCACATTATACTCCATCTGCCAACTTTTTGCCCACTCACTTAGCCTGTCTATAGCCCGTTGCAGATTTTTTGTGTCCTCCTCAAAATTTGCTTTCCCACCCATCTTTGTATCATCAGCAAACTTGGCTACATTACACTCGGTCCCTTCATCCAAGTCATTAATGTAAATTGTAAATAGTTGAGGACCCAGTATTGATCCTTGTGGCATCCAACTAGTTACTGTTTGCCAACTGGAAAATGACCCATTTATCCCGACTCTGTTTTCTGTTAGTTAGCCAATCCTCTATCCACGCTAATATAGTACCCCCAACCCTGTGAACTTTTATCTTGTGGCACCTTATCGAATGCCTTCTGGAAATCCAAATACACCACATCCACTGGTTTTCCCTTTATCACCATGCTCGTTACATCCTCAAAGAATTCCAGCAAATTTGTCAAACATGATTTCCCTTTCATAAAACCATGCTGGCTCTGCTTGATTGAGCTCTGCTTTTCCAAATGTCCTGCTACTGCTTCCTTAATAATGGACCCCAGCATTTTCCCAACTACAGATGTTAGGCTAACTGGTCTGTAATTTCCTGCTTTCTGTCTGCCTCCTTTTTTAATCAGGGGCGTTACATTTGCTGTTTTCCAATTTGCTGGGAAATCCAAGGAATTTTGGTAAATGACAACCAATCCATCCACTATCTCTGCAGCCACTTCTTTTAAGACCCTTGGATGCAAGCCATCAGGTCCAGGGGACTTGTCCACCTTTAGTCCCATTATTTTGCTGAGTACTATGTCTTTAGTGATAGTGATTGTTTTAAGTTCCCTCCCCTTGAGTCAATCCATTAGCACGTTCCTCTATTCACTTTATGTAACTCCCGCCAGCGATTTCCTCAGGACTTCTCCCACTCCTGCAGAATAACGGTGAAATCCTGTGTACACACGTGAATGGGGATTCCACAGAACTTCCGCCAGTTACAGTGGTGGAACTTGCCCCAATAAAGTTCTCGGTGCATGTGTTTGATAAACATACCACACAGACGCACACATACAGTATACATATGCATAACATACACAGCAAACATATCTATATGCCTGTCACACAGACAGCAGATATACATGCATACAAAATGCATAGCATGTACACAGAAGTACACCTGACAGCTATGCAGCATACAAACATCATTCACACATCACAAATATACAAACACATGCAACATGCACATTACATTTATCCTTGTAACATACACAACACAGGCTCAGTCTACACACACGGCACACAAAAGTTTACATAACATACATGTAAAAACATACACTGCTCATGTACACACACGGCACACTAAAGTTTACATAACATACATGTAAAAACATACACTGTTCATGTACAAGATGTCACAGAGTGCTATACAATAAGGCAGAAAGGGACGTGATCACCAGACATTGGGAAAGGGAAGGAGAATGGAGAGGCACACACACACTGCAGCCCTACACATTGTGTACACACACACACTGCAGCCCTACACATTGTACACACACACACACACTGCAGCCCTACACATTGTACACACACACACACACTGCAGCTCTACACATTGTGTACACACACACACACACTGCAGCTCGACACATTGTGTACACACACACACACTGCAGCCCTAAACATAGAAAATAGGTGCAGGAGTAGGCCATTCGGCCCTTCAAGACTGCACCGCCATTCAATAAGATCATGGCTGATCATTCCCTCAGTACCCTTTTCCTGCTTTCTCTCCATACCCCTTGATCCCTTTAGCCGTAAGGGCCATATATAACTCCCTCTTGAATATATCCAATGAACTGGCATCAACAACTCTCTGCGGCAGGGAATTCCACAGGTTAACAACTCTCTGAGTGAAGAAGTTTCTCTTCATCTCAGTCCTAAATGGCCTACCCCTTAGCCTAAGACTATGTCCCCTGGTTCTGGAACATTCTTCCCGCATCTAACCTGTCCAGTCCCGTCAGAATCTTATACGTTTCGATGAGATCCTCTCTCATCCTTCTAAACTCCAGCGAATAAAGGCCCAGTTGATCAAGTCTCTCCTCATATGACAGTCCAGCCATTCCTGGAATTAGTCTGGTAAACCTTCGCTGCACTCCCTCAATAGCAAGAACGTCCTTCCTCAGATTAGGAGACCAAAACTGAACACAATATTCCAGGTGAGGCCTCACTAAGGCCCTGTACAACTGCAGTAAGACCACCCTGCTCCTATACTCAAATCCTCTAGCTATGAAGGCCAACATACCATTTGCTTTCTTCACCGCCTGTTGTACCTGCATGCCAACCTTCCATGACTGATAAACCATGACACCCAGGTCTCGTTGCACCTCCCCTTTTCCTAATCTGCTGCCATTCAGATAATATTCTGCCTTCGTGTTTTTGCCCCCAAAATGGATAACCTCACATTTATCCACATTATACTGCATCTGCTATGCATTTGCCCACTCACCTAACCTGTCCAAGTCACCCTGCAGCCTCTTAACGTCCTCCTCACAGCTCACACCGCCACCCAGTTTAGCGTCATCTGCAAACTTGGAGATATTACACTCAATTCCTTCACCTAAATCGTTAATGTATATTGTAAAGAGCTGGGGTCCCAGCACTGAGCCCTGCGGCACCCCACTAGTCACTGCCTGCCATTCTGAAAAGGATCCGTTTATCCCAACTCTCTGCTTCCTGTCTGTCAACCAGTTCTCTATCCACATCAGTACCATGAGCTTTGATTTTGCACACCAATCTCTTGTGTGGGACCTTGTCAAAAGCTTTTTGAAAGTCCAAATACACCACATCCACTGGTTCTCCCTTGTTCACTCTGCTAGTTATATCCTCAAAAAATTCCAGAAGATTCGTCAAGCCTTTCATAAGCCCCGGGGATTTATCAGCCTTCAATCCCATCAATTTCCCTTGCACTATTTCCCTAATAAGGATATCCTTCAGTTCCTCCTTCTCACTAGACCCACTGTCTCCTAGTACATTCAGAAGGTTATTCCTGTCTTCCTTTGTGAAGACAGAACCGAAGTATTTGTTCAATTGGTCTGCCATTTCTTTGTTCCCCATTATAAATTCAAACACACACTGCAGCCCTACACATTTGTGTACACACACACATAGACTGCAGCCCTACACATTTGTGTACACACACACACAGACTGCAGCCCTACACATTTGTGTGCACACACACACATAGACTGCAGCCCTACACATTTGTGTGCACACACACACATAGACTGCAGCCCTACACATTGTGTGCACACACACATAGACTGCAGCCCGACACATTTGTGTGCACACACACATAGACTGCAGCCCTACACATTGTGTACACACACACACAATGCAGCCCTGCATCTTGTATACACACACACATAGACTGCAGCCCTACACATTGTGTACACACACACACACACTGCAGCCCTACACATTGTGTACACACACACACAATGCAGCCCTGCACCTTGTACACACACACACACACACATACATACAAGCATGCCTGTTTGCACGAAGCGCTGACTGCTTTTCCATCTATTTTCCAGGCTCTTTTACAACAAGCCGAAGGCCCAAATGGATTTCCCAACGCAAGACATTCAGAAAGCAGCAGCGCCACCGATCACCAAGACCTGCCTGTCATCCCAGAGAATGAACCGCTTTAGCCCTGACAGCTCTCGCGTGTCCATCACCGACATGCAGCTGTACCGCAGGAGGGCAGATCAAATGTACTGTGTCTGAATCGGACCAAAATATTTACTCGTCTCGCACAAAAAAAACAAAGCTTTAAGGGGACTGATTCTCCCGCCCTGCCCACAGCAGGCGGGAGAGGGTCAGGGGTGAGGGGTCAGCGGGGGGTTAAATCTCCCCAGATGTAAAGCCAGCCGTGTTCGTGCCTCTTTTCCGTTTGGTTTCGGGGGTGTGAGTTACCGGCTCTGGAAAAGGTGGGTATGAAATTATAATAATCTCCGGACCCCTCCCGGTGTCCCCCCGCTCCCAATTGCCGGCCCAAACCCCCCGCCGATCCCCGCTCTTTCCCCGGTTGCCGGGACAACCATCGCTGCGGCCTTCCACTGCCGGCTTCAGCCCAGCCTGTCAATGTGGCCGGCTGCCGCCAGCAAAACAGAGTGAAAATATGATCAGCAGGACCTCCGAGTGCCCAGGATTTCCAGGTTCCATCCTCCACACCGCAAACACGCTCCCCCTGCTTCCTCCCCGTAAATGTCGGCCTGAGGAAAGACTTGCATTTATATAGCGCCTTTCACGACCACCGTCTCAAAATGCTTTACAGCCAATGAAGTACTTTTGGAATGTAGTCACTGTTGTAATGTGGGAAACGTGGCCGCCAATTTGCGCACAGCAAGGTCCCACAAACAGCAATGTGATAATGACCAGATAATCTGTTTTTGTTCTATTGATTGAGGGATAAATATTGGCCAGGACACCGGGATATCTTTCCTGCTCTTCTTCGGTGCCATGGGCTCTTTTATGTTCACCTGAGAGAGCAGACAGGACCTCGGTTTAACGTCTCATCCAAAAGACAGCACCTGCGAAGAGTCAAATTACATAGAGCATCCGTTGGGTACCTGCCAACAATTTTGTCTCTTCCCTCCTCTCTTGAAGGAACCGACTGTTGCTTGGGGTGCATTGCCAGGTGCCTCGCCCAAGGGACTGTTCTTCACCTGTGATCCCAACAGTGAGGCACACATGCAAGCACAATCATATCCACGTACGATAAGATTCCAGGATTCTTTCACCACTTTACGCCATTTCTGGATGCTGCTCAGGAACCTTGGGCTGATTGTCCAATTTCTAGCTCAGGGTGCTGAGGCAAGTTGTTATGTCTCTCCCATCATCCTGTCTGAGGTCAAAATGGGGCTTGGCCCTGGGACCTTCCGGGCTACCTCAGTTCTGCAATAGGCAGTGAACTTGTACACCGAGCTAGTGGGTCTTTCCTAGTCTAACCTTTTGTGTTTCTGTAATTGGGTCACAGAAAATTGTGATGGATTGCCTGAATTATATCTGGAGCAGCGGTTGTGAGCTCTACTTCACAGGTCACTGGCATATCCAACATACAAAGTTGATACATCTTTTAATGGGCAAAGCAGGGTGTTTAGAAAGCCTGCTTTAAGCCATCCTGAAACAGGCCTTTTGGGCTTTAGCCTCAACTTGGTTTTGAAGTATAAAAGAAAGCATCGGTGATACTAGCAACTACTGGGTGATTAATTCACTGACATCACTCCATGACCTCTCCTGAAGCCTGTGGATGTCCTTGAATGAAACACAGAATACAGAAGCAGTAAAGCCATCGCACTGGTTTTGTAAACTAGTAAAAAACAAATTTAAAAAAACAAAGTTCCAGTTGATTGACAATGCTGTACCAACTAATTGAAAATTATTGTACTGGTGATTTTATGATTCTTCTCTTGACTTGATCAATAGTGAGAGTTCTAGCTGACCTGTAGACACTGAAGCCAATTGCAGCACCATTACTCTAGTTGTTCTTTTCATATCTTCACACTCTTCCCTTTCCGAACTGTGAGGATATATTACTGAACCCAATCTACTTTTCCCAACAGTAGTGGAAGGATTCACAGGCTGATTAACAGTCTGACAAGCCGTGATGTGAATGCTCATTCAATGACCGTAATCATCTATATTATATTGAACACATGCCATGACCGTAACTACCAGCTGACAGTAGGGGGTTGGTCTCGTGCACGTGGGGGGAGGGGGGTGTTTAATGGGCTCCCAAAACCCATATGGTGGGGGGGGGGGAGGGGGGGACACTAAATAACCCAAACCTTCAAATAGAACCTTGTATTTCTGTGTGAACAAACTGTGCCCTTTATTGTGAGTGCTTGAGGCCTTTATTGTGACTTTCTGTCCATTTAAACCAGAATTCAGAGCCGAGCTCTCATCTCCACTCAGCGTGACTGTCTGGAGCGGGCCTCAAACCCTCCCCTTCTGACTCTGAGGCAGGAATGCTACCACTGAGCCAAAGGCTGGCTTCACTACTACTGTAGTGATATACTATGACCATATATAGAGCTCCCTTCACTTCAGTGAATGTCAATGGAGTGGTGGTGTAAGGAGTTCTGGCTGGAAAGTCACTGGCCCACAGTGTCTGATTTTCCAGCCATTCATTTAAATGGACAGAAAGTCACAATAAAGGCCTCAAGCACTCACAATAAAGGCACAGCTTGTTCGCCCAGAAATACAAGGATCCATTTGAAGGTTTGGATCATTTAGCAGCTGAACACTCGATCGGGTTGATAAACAAATGACCCTAATCATACACCCGTGCTGAAAAGTACCATTTATAATGTGGAGTACATTAAAAATAGAGCTGGACAGAATGGAGGACTTTGAGGTCATAAAGAAAATAGATGCACCACTAGACTGGCTGAACTGATCAGTAATTGTTAATAAAACGATTGGCAAATTACAAATTTGCTCGCTCCCGAGAAACTTAAACACGGCCATCGCCCGAAGAAATTACGGCACAGCTTACTAACACAGTATGTGTTGACAACTGCAACTAGATGAGCTAGTTCCAAGTTCTGTACATTCAATGTTGCTTATGGAAGGTAGAGCTTCCATGTGGTATGGCTTTACCTCTATAAACATAACACAAACCCATCCATACCATAGATCAGCACATTGAAGGTGTTGACACATTGACGGTGTGTATCCAAAGATGAACACGACGACAAACTTCACAAAGTGCTTGAAATTACTGGAAGAAGCAACCAGAAAGTTGCTAAAGACAAGTGTGTGTCTGGAGTCACTGAGCTGACATCACCACGAGCCAAGACATTGGGCTTAACCAGCTTAATGTGTTGACTCTTGAACATGTGCCATGCCCATGGTGCAGGGAAGATCCACAGACAGTCCCAGCAATGGCCAGTCGCCTAAGCAAATTCAGAACACTTCCAGAGAAGAATATTCCTTCCTGGAACCGGTTAGAAATAATGACTGAATGGAACTTGAATCATGAACCGGAAGAAACATGGGAGGAACATTTAAAGGGTAGATTTCAACTGATGCATTGTAACGGATGATCCATGGCAATCCATTCATCATAGTCATTGACTGATACAGGCCCAAGATAGGCACGGACTGAGAAGGGAATGTTAAACATTACATTTGCTTGAGAAATGTTCAATCAGTTTGTATATCACCCTACTGAATCACAAGCTGTTAATTGCTTTATTTATGAAATCTTTGGTTGTCCTTTGAGAAATATGAGCTGGGATGTCATATACACCAGAGGCATTTCTATACACTCCTGATGCACTGTCAGGAGCAGGGGACCAGACTCTAAAAGCCGATGATAACCCAATGAGGATGGTCAAGTTTACATTGAACTGGTTGTTATGGCTTTGCCAAAATTGAGATGGTAAAGGATGAGACTTTGGGATGATCAAAGGAACAACAACGGAAGGATGGCCACAAGCAACATTGCGTCACACTAATTCAAGAGCAGTGGAACTAGAGAGATTATCAGTGATAGGAGTTACAAAAGCAGTAACATTGTATTAACATAAAGAGCTGGGTTATTTGGGCATAGAGAAATGTACAAAACTGGTGCGAGAGGTCATGTAGTGTCCCAGAATAAATCATGACATTGCTCATGTGATACTAAATTGTTCATCCTGCTTAAGGTATAAGGCAGATCTATGAACAAGTGACAATCCTGTAGTAAGAAGATCTAATCCTGAGATTAAACCTCCAGATAGACTTCGAGGGACTTTGTAACAGGCTGAAGTTTCTAAATACAGCAGTGTACAGAGATCTTTTTTAAAAATTCGTTCCGGGATGTAGGCGTAGCTGGCAAGGCCGGCATTTATTGCCCTAATTTCCCTTGAGAAGGTGCTGGTGAGCCGCTTTCTTGAACTGCTGCAGTCCGTTGAACTGGAAGGTGCTCCCAGTTTTGTTCGGGAGGCAGATCCAGGATTTTGACTCAGCAACGATGAAGGAATGCCGATATATTTCCAAGTCAGGATGGTGTGGAACTTGCAGTTGATGGTGCTCCCATGCACCTGCTGCCCTTGTCCTTCTAAATGGTAGAGGTCACGGGTTTGCGAGGTGCTGCTGAAGAAGCCTTGGCGAGTTGCTGCAGTGCATCTTGTAGATGGTACACATTGCAGCCATGGTGCGCCAGTGGTGGAGGGAGTGAATGTTGAAGGTGGTGCCAACTAAGCGGGCTGCTTTGTCCTGGATGATGTCAAACTTCTTGAGTGTTGTTGGAACTGCACTCATCCACGCTCTTGACTTCTACCTTGTAGGTGGTGGAAAGACTTTGGGGAGTCAGGATGTGAGTCACTCACCGCAGAAAACCCAGTCTCTGACCCACTCTTCTTGCCACAGTATTTATATGGCTAGTCCAGTTAAGTTTCTGGTCAATGGTGACCCCCAGAATGTTGATGGGCGATTCAGCGATTGTAGTGCAGTTGAATGTCAAGGGGCGGCGGTTAGACTCTCGCTTGTTGGAGATAGTCATTGCCTGGCACTTGTGTAACGTGAATGTTACTTGCCACTTATCAGCCCACGCCTGAATGCCGTCCTGGTCTTGCTGCATGTGGGCATGGACTGCTTTATTTTGTGAGGAGTTGCGAATGGAACTGAACACTATGCAGTCATCAGCGAACATCCCCACTTCTGACCTTATGATGGAAGGAAGGTCATTGATGAAGCAGCACAAGATGGTTGGACCTAGGACACTGCCCTGAGGAACTTCTGCAGCGATGTCCTGGGGCTGGAATGATTTAACCTCCAACAACCACAACCATCTTCCTTTGTGCTAGGTATGACTCCAGCCAGTGAAAAGCTTTTCCCCCTGATTTCCATTGACTTTGATTTTACTAGGGCTCCTTAATGTCACACTCGGTCAAATGTTGCCCTGATGTCAAGGACAGTCACTCTCACCTCACCTCTGGAATTCAGCTCTTTAGTCCATGTTTGGACCAAGGCTGTAATGAGATCTGGACCGAGTGGTCCTGGCAGAACTGAAACGGAGCATCGGTGAGCAGGTTATTGGTGAGTAAGTGCCACTTGGTAGCACTGTTTACGACACCTTCCATCACTTTGCTGATGATTGAGAGTAGACCGATGGGGCGATAATTAGCTGGATTGGATTTGTTCTGCTTTTTGTGGACAGGACATGCCTGGGCAGTTTTCCACATTGTGGGTAGATACCAGTGTTGTAACTGTACTGAAACAGCTTGGCTAGAGGCGTGGCTAGTTCTGGAGCACATCTCTTCAGCACGACAGCTGGGATGTGTCGGGGCCCATAGCCTTTGCTGTATCCAGTGCACTCAGCCATTTCTTAATATCACATGTAGTGAATCGAATTGGTTGAAGACTGGCTTCTGTGATGGTGGGAACCTCAGCAGGAGGCCAATATGGATCATCCACTCGGCACTTCTGGCTGAAGATGGTTGCAAACGCTTCAGCCTTGTCTTTTGCACTCGCGTACTGGGCTGTGCCATCGGAGGATGAGGATATTCATGGAGCCTCCTCTTCCCGTTATTTGTTCACTATCATTCATGAATGGATGTGGCAGGATTGCAGAGCTTTAATCTGATCCGCTGATGTAGGATCGCTTAGCTCTGTTTATAGCATGCTGCTTCCGGTGTTTAGCATGCATGTTGTTGCAGCTTGGTAGCACTGTCTTCAACACCTTCCATCATTTGCTGATAATTGAGAGTAGACCGATGGGGCAGTAATTGACCGGATTGGATTTGTCCTGCTTTTTGTGGACAGCACATATTGGGCCGTTTTCCACATTGTCGGATAGATGCCAGTGTTGTAGCCATACTGAATTTAGGTACGCCTGGTGCTGCTCCTGGCATGCTCTTCTACACTCCTCATTTAACCAGGGTTGGTCCCCTGGCTTGATGGTAATGGTAGAGTGAGGGATATGCCAGGTCATGATGTTAAAGATTGTGGTAGAATACAATTCTGCTGCTGCTGATAGCTCACAGCGCCTCATGGATGCCCAGTTTTGAGCTGGTAGATCAGGCGCAGGGCCAAACTTGGTCACCTGTCACCTTGGCACCGCTGCCCATATTGGCCCTGTAGATGACTGCCTGCCACCTGTGGACATTCTTCCTGTCCACATCATAACTGCTGGCTGAGCGTGCTTTCCAGAGAGCAGCGGAAGGCTGCCTTGGATCCTGCTGCTGCTGCTCTTTATATGATTGAATTTAAGCACGTAATCTAGACAGATTACCAACAGTTTAGTCACTGGTCAGGCCAGTTAAGACCTTGTGAAGAAATAATTTGCACTCATATAACTCCTTTCATAACGTCAAAGTCCGTCACAGCCAACTTTTTTCTGAAGTGTAGTCACTGTGTAATGTAGGAAATGCAGCAGCTAATTTGCACACAGCAAGGACCCAAAACAGAGATAAATAATCAGAAGTGTTTTTCAGTAGTGTTGGTTGAGGGATAAATATTGGCTAGGACACCAGCAGAACCTCTTTGCTCCTCTTCAAAATAGTGCCTTGGGATCTTTCACGTCCACATTAGACAACAGACAGGGCCTCAATTTAACGTCTCATCTGAAAAACGGCACCTTCGACAGTGCACCACTCCCTCAGTACTGCATTGGAGTATCAGCCAAGATTATGTGCTCAAATCTCTGGAGTGAAACTTTAACCCACAATCTTCAGATTGAAGTTACCACCTTGCATCAAAACCATTGTACTGAAATTGTAAATCTGTGTATAAATAATGTTTGATGATATTTACAGCAGAGAATTTCCCTCCTTGGTGGATGGTTTGTACTATTAATATAAAATGATATTTCTCCTTAATGTAATAAGTTAACTTCAGGGAGAATAAAAAAATACCAAAAAAATGCCCAGATATTTGCAAGTGTTGTCTGGAGGGAAAAGATGGAAGTTACCCATTGTCATTCACTCAGAAAGCATGTCACTATAAATTTATTGTCTTTATTTTACCTTTAATAAAAGAACGAAGGAGACAGTGAGGAAACATTTGCACCAATGAGGAATGGCAGACCATTGCTTTCTACTTCTGTCACACTCCCACCAACAGGCACTACCATAACACGCAGTCATTGTGAGCTCAATGAGATAGGCACTGCTGACCACTAACAGCATTGTATATCACCTGATCTCCTGTGGTCAGAGCCTGGTTTGTAGGCCGCCAATATCTGATGGAATAAGTGGAAGGAAACGGAATCTCTGAGTTTGCATTTCTCCAGTCGCTCATTCGCATAATACACCACCTCGTACAGCACTGAGCCAAACTGACTAGGAACGTTTTAGTGTTTCTCTCACTCATTTTCTCTTGTCCCTTTGCGTGCCAAAAACATTGATTCTTTGATGTTCGAATGTCTGATGCCCTTTAGAACCTTGCCCAAGTGGCCATTATGGGTGGGGAAGGTAGATATCAGTGAAGCCTAATCCCGTCCTCACCCTGGCCCCACACCTAGCTAGCATTGCTGGACAGTGATCAGGGCTGGGCAACGTTGCCAAATTTCCCCTCCCTAACTAGGGCACTATTGTTGCACCCTGGCGATCAACTGATTATGCAGAGACCTCAAACTGCAAGTGTAATAATATTAAAACATGCCACTACCTATGAATATCCAACCACTGGCTAACAAAAGAAACAAGACCAGTGGATTATCATAGAAATTTACAGCACAGGAGGTCATTTGACCCTTTGTGTCCGTGCCAGACGACAAAGAGCTATCCAGCCTAATCCCACCTTTCAGCACTAGGTCCATAGCCTTGTAGGTTACGGCGCTTCAAGTGCATATCCAAGTACTTTTTAAATGCGATGAGGGTTTCTGCCTTTACCACGCTTTCAGGCAGTGAGTTCCAGATTCCTACCACCCTCTGGGTGAAAAACATTCTCCTCAAATCCCATCTAAACCTCCTACCAATTACTTCAAATCTATGCCCTCTGGTTATTGACGCCTCTGCTAAGGGAACTAGGTCCTTCCTATCCACTCTATCTGGGTCCCTCATAATTTTATACACCTCAATTAGGTTTCCCGCAGCCTCCTCTGTTCCATTGAAATCAACCCCAGCCTATCCAATCTTTCCTCAAAGCTAAGATTCTCCGATCCAGGCAACATCCTCGTAAATCTCCTCTGTACCCTCTCTAGTGCAATTACATCTTTCCTGTAATGTGGTGACCAGAACTGCACGCAGTACTCTCGCTGTGGCCTAACTAGTGTTCTATACAGTTCGAGCATAACCTCCGTTTTTATATTCTATGCTTCGGCTAATAAAGGCAAGTATTCCATATGCCTTCTTAACCACCTTATCTACCTGTCCCGATTAAGCTTGAAGCAACACACACTGCTTGCTCTGCAATGTAGAACATGCCTTAAACATATCTTTTGTATTTTTCTTCGTAATTTCTCCCAGCTAAGGATGTTTTCCTGGTATCAGTCTTCTGCTTCCAGGAGAGTGCCTGCTATTCCCAGGCAGTCTCATATCCAAGTTCTAACCAGAACTGATGCAACATAACTTCTGAGGCACTTTCAGCTTGATGTGATCTCAGGCGCCATCACTCCTTTCTTTCCCTTAGGCCCCTTAAACTTCCATTTTGTCCATTTGCTTTTCTTCTCCATTTTTCTGTGTAATTTCCCCCCCTTGACTGCTGGCCTTATTCATTTGCAATAGACGGACATCACTTAAACCCATCTCAATAAAGCACTACTGCCTCAAGTGAGGATGAGCCACTGTGCACAGCTTCCCGTACAATCCACACAATTCCGCACACACCATCTAACCTTACTACTGTCTTGCTACATATAAGGCTAAAGGAATCTCAAGGGGTCTGGAATACTAAGGAGTGGAAGTTATGCTAGAGTTGTATAAAGTTCTGGTAAGACCCCATCTGGAGCACTGAGTTCAATTGCATGCACTGCACCTCAGGAAGGATATATTGGCCTTGAAGTGGGTGCAGCACACCAGGGCTAAATGGGTTAAATTATGGGGACAGGTTGCATAGACTAGACTTGCAATCCCTTGCGTATAGAAGATCGAGTGGTGATCTAATTGAGGTGTTTAAGATTAAAGGATTTGATAGGGTAGATAGAGATTAATTATTTCCTCTGGTGGGGAGTCCAGAACAATGGGGAAAAACCTTAAAATTGGAGCTACGCCATTCAGGGTGATGTCAGGAAGCACTTCGTCACACAAAGGGTAGTGGAAATCTGGAACGCTCTCCACCAAAAAGCTGCTGAGGCGAGTCCATTGAAAATTTCAAAACTGAGATCGATAGATTTTTGTTTGCCAAGGGTATTAAGGGATATAGAACCAAGGCAGGTAGATGGAGTTAAGATGCAGATCAGCCATGATCTTATTGAATGACAGAATAGGCTCGAGGGGCTGAATAGCCTCCTCCATTTCCTATGTTCCTTCCTATGATGCTCGCTGCAGCTAGCATAACTTCCATCATCAACAGTTACACAAATTACAATCAACCAATCAATCAGTAAAACCTAGCCACTGTAAACACACCCCACAGTCGAGAATCTAACATCAATGATAACATGAAATAACACAGACACACAGGGAACATTAACTGGCACCAGGGGGAATGTGCTGTGTCTTCAGATTGCCACTCATCCAGATTTTGAGTGGGAACCTCTCTGAAGGTTTCTAAGCCAGACACAATGGGGGAGGTTACTGCCGTTTGTTATTTATAAAGAATGAAAATAATGAACAGCAGAAACCTCTTCCCAGTCTAGTTCATAAAACTGAAGTCCATTATGTTTCCAGTTTCTGTATCTCATGACATTACAACAATAGCTTGTATTTATATAAGCGCCTTTAACATGGTAAACGCCCCAAAGGAGTTATATAAAACAAAATTTTAAACCGAGCCACATAAGGAGATATTAGAGTAGGTTAGTCATAGAGATAGGTTTTAAGGAGTTTTTTTAACGGAGGAGAGAGAGGTAGAGGGGCAGAGGTTTAAGGAGGGAATTACAGAGCTTAGAGCCTTGCAGCTGAAGGCATGGCCACCAATGTTTGAGCAATTAAAATGATGCGCAAGAGGCCAGAATTAGAGCAGCGCAGACATCTCGGAGGGTTGTGAGGCTGAAGGAGATTACAGAGAGAGGGAGGGGTGAGGCCATGGAGGGATTTGAAAACAAGGATAAGAATTTTAAAATTGAGGCGTTGCTTAACCAGGAGCCAATGTAGGTCAGCGGGCACAGGGGTGGTGGGTGAACGGGACTTGGTGTGAGTTAGGACACGGGCAGCAGAGATTTGGATGAGCTCAAGTTTAGAGGGTAGAACATGGGAGGTCGTCCAGGAGTGCGTTGGAATAGTCTAGAGGTAACAAAGGCATGGATGAAATTTTCAGCAGACGAGCTGAGGCAGGGACGGAGTCGAGCGATCTCGAGATGGAAATTGGAGGTTACGGTTTTCGTCATTAAAGTTTTCAATGAATTTTCATCAATTGCAAACATCAGAACCTAATCCAAGATCCCGTCCTCAATCCAACCATATTCCGTTTTGAACTGATAACTGCAGTGTTCTTTAACATGGGATTAGACCCACAAATGTTTTGGCATTTCTCTCTTCCTTCATAAACCAGGTTCCTTAGGCTCAAATCCTTCAATCTCCCATTCATTAAATAGACCACCGGAAGGTAGGAAGTGAGAAAAGCCCATTCAGGCAAATGAAGCCCATCCTTCCACAGACCGCATACAATTGTCTCCCCATTGACTCTACCCAAACCATTTCATCTCTCCAATCTTGGGCTTGCTTCCACTCCTAAAGTGAGTCCTTTGGTGGCTGAACAGTCCAATACAAGAGCCACAGATCCTGTCACAGGTGGGACAGACATTCGTCGGGGGAAGGGGGGGCAGGACTGATTTGTCGCATGCTCCTTCCGCTGCCTATGCCTGACCTCTTCACGCTCGCAGCGTTGAGATTCGAAGAGCTCAACGCCCTCCCGGATGCACTTTCTCCACCCAGGGCAGTCTTCAGCCAGGGACTCCCAGGTATCAGTGGTGATGTCGCACTTTACCAGGGAGGCTTTGAGGGTGTTCTTGTAAAGTTTCCGCTGCCCACCTTTGGCTCGTTTGCTGTGAAGGAGCTCTGCTTGGAGCAATTGCTTTGGGAGTCTCGTGTCTGGCATGCAAACTATGTGGCCTGCCCAGCGGAGCTGATCAAGTGTGGTCAGTGCTTCAATGCTGGGAATATTAGCCTGGGCGAGGACACTGATGTTGGTGTGCCTGTCCTCCCAAGGGATTTGCAGCATTTTGCGGAGACATCGTTGGTGATATATCTCCAGCGACTTGAGGTGTCTTCTGTACATCGTCCATGCCATCTACGTGTATGTTTCACAATTACACCTTCCCTCCCTTCCACACGGCAAAAACATTATTCTAACGTAGAATGGAACACTCCACGGGAAGCTGCTGAACAAGAACTACAACTGCGCGAGGCTGCCAGGACAACCAACAGTTTTCACCCCCTGAAATAGTATTAACTCACAGCCTTTCCCCCCGCACCCAAACAACCTGCCACATAGATCCCGTCAGTCCTATGGGATGAAGCTTTAAAAAGTTGCAGGACAAGTTGAGAAGGCTGTTAAAAATGCATATAGGATCCTGGGCTTTATAAATAGAATACAAATGCAAGGAAGTTATGCTATACCTTCATAAAACATTGGTCAGGCCCCAGCTGGAGTATTGTGTCCAATTGTGGACACCACACTTTAGGAAGGATGCCAAGGCCTTGGAGTGGGTGCAGAAGAGATTTACTGAAATGGTACCAGGGTTGAGGGACTTCAGTTATGTGGACAGACTGGGATTGTTCTCCTTGGAGCACAGAAGGTTAAGGGGAGATTTAATAGAGAGGTTCAAATTACATGGGGTTTTGATAAGAGTAAACAAGGAGAAACTGTTTCCACCAGCAGGAAGATCAGTAACCAGAGGAGACAGATTTAACATAATTGGCAAAACAACCAGAGTAAAGGAGATTTATTTTAAGCAGCAAGCTGGAATGCATTGCCTGAAAGGCAGGTGGAAGATTCAATAGTAACTTTGAAAAGGGAATTGGATAAATACTTGAAAAAGAGAAATTTACAGGGCTGTGGGGAACGAACAGGGGAGTGGGACTAATTGGAGAGCTTTCAAAGAACCAGCATGAGCACAATGGGCTGAATGGCCTCGTGTTGTATGATTCTATGATGTGGTGTCTCGCTGGATCTTTTAATCTCCATGAAAAGAAATGACAGGAGTGAAGGAATGACCTAGCTTGAGCTGCTTGTTGATACTTTGTGACCATTCCGTTTTCTTCCCTTGCTCAGGTTCCAGCCCAAACTGTCTGTAAAATCATTTCTCATCTTCACACACTACCACGGCCTACTGTGTCCATCACTCAGTGTACATCACACATTCTCACCGTTATACACATACCATCCACAGTGCACACCATGTAGTCAGGGGAAGATCAAGATTCCCGTAGAGCTGAATTCCCAGCTAACCCTTCTCAAATGTGGATATGGATGACCGTTATCCCACCAAATCCCTCGCATGGCCCAGTCAACGGGCGAGATTGTAATGATAGGTGCGGTGGAGGACATGAGAAATAGGGCAAGGTGGGCACAGGGCGAGTCTAAGTTAATGGCTGTGCTCTCCTTCCTGTCTTCCCTTTCCTCTCTTAGTTAATGTCGGCAAACTCCTTTAAACCCTCAAGGGTGGTACAATCTCGCCTCCCCTCCCCTCCTCCCAATCCAGTTAGCGCTAGCATCTCTTGTTTGCTGAGTCGTTGAGTATATTCAAGGCTGAGATCGATAGATTCTTGGACCCTTGGGGAATCAAGGGATATATGGGGATCGAGCAGGAAAGTGGAGTTACGGTCGAAGATCAGCCATGATCTTACTGAATGACAGAGCAGGCTTGGAGGGCCATATGGCCTACTCTGGCAATAATGTCGGCATGCTCTTTCTGCCCCCTGCCTCAGTGAATACGGACATACTCCTCATTTCCACTCTGTTCTTAGTTAATGCAGAAACTCTCCATCCCTCTGGCACTTTCTCCCCAGCTCAGTTAATGCCAGCATTCACCTCCTGTCCTCCATCATTAGTTATTGCTCACTCCCCTTCCTCCCCAACATGTTGCTTTTGTTCTTTACTCTCTTACCCACTCCCCTGGTGAAGTGCCACCCTGGGATCTCCCTTCTCCTGCCCACCCCTCATTCTCTCAAGGTATCTTCCCTTTCCTCCAACATGGACAAGGGTGGCAGTTATACTTTCACCGGTTTCTCAATAATAAGCATAAACATATGCCAAGAAATAATGAGTCACTTAGCAAGGCCAAACAATAGGATGATCGATGGCCAAGCTGGCGATCAGACACGAACGGGATCTGACTTGGCTGTGGAATGGTCAACACCCTATGTGGAACAAGCTTACATAAAGCTCACTTGGGCCACTGTCCTCAGATGGGTAGAAAGTAATGGTAGGATGCCCCTGCATTTTCTACTTTAAAGTTCAATAATTTTCCCATATTTATCAGTGGTGAGTGGAAACCAATATTCCTGTGCTTTGTGCAGTAGAGATGAATTACATCAGATTGTGCTATAAACTTTTGTGGATCATTTTGGCTCAATTAAAGTGGAGATTTGTTGGGGTGACACAAATGTTAATTGCAAAGCAACCAGTCCAAGAATGTACTGTGGAGAGGCAATGCCGTCCATTAATTTGGTGGGTGACCACATTTGTCCAACATAGCAGCACATGGACCACACTAGACGGAGGTTTGCTAGTGAGGGAATTTTAAATATTAATTATGGAGTTCACATTTAAACATGCTTTTAGCACCTTTCTGTGTATGATGGTCAACTCTTGAAAAGCAGTTCTGTTCCCTTTTGTGTTTAAAATCTGTTATAGTAGATATGTCATAAATGCCTTACGCACTGGGGACAGCTCAGAGACAATCCACATTATGCAGCCGAATGCTTCAAACTGCATCATTCACCTGATTAAAAACTCCTGCGGTTGGATCAAAGTTTCAATGTGACGGGAGCGGCCTTTAGATTTACAGCAAAAGTTGACCACTTCAGTGGGATTACGTGAACGAACCAGGAGAGTACCCAAGAGTGGAAAGATAACTATTGGTGAATTTGGCTATCCCAAAGTCAGGAATGGTTGGGATCTTCCAAAAGGAAAAAGTAAGCTGCAGGAGTGTCCTGGGGAATAGAGTGTGCTGGATACAAGTATTTAATAATAAGTCCAAGATGATAAACAAGTTGGATGTTGAACACCATAGGAGTACTAGTGATTAAAATAGCAATAGCTCCAACCCTGCTTGCTGTCCTGGAGAGAGGGGCAATTAAATGGATGGACCAGGTTTTGAGAAAGCAAATTTCAGAGTAAAAGAAGAACACATTGAGAATGATACCGTAGCATAAATATTTAGCAAGAATTTATATATAAACTTTTTAAAGCGTGTACAAATGAGATGTATCCCATGTTAGCATAAATACTGAAAGTCAGACCTAAATGGTTAAGACTAAACACAACAACGGTCATAGTATTGAAATAAATCACATGCTGGCCAAATATTTTTGTTGGGTAAGGGAATCAAGGGGTATGGAACAATGGTGGGTAAATGGAGTTGAGGTACAGATCAGCCATAATCTAATTCGCAGAATGGGCTCAAGGGGCTGAATGGCCTACACTGGTTTCTATGTTGTGGCTATTGCAATAGTAGAACCAACCTCAATCTATCCTAGTGGTTATTACAAGCTCAAAAATGACAAATACTACATTACCCATATATTGCTTAGTAACTGCTCTACCCAATGTTTTGTTGCTAAAACACAGTCTACATTGGTGGATATCCTTCATTCTATCCATGTCAACTGCCAAGACCTCACAAGCAAACTGGATGAATGATAATTTCACACACATTGTAGTGGCTAGTCTTTACACAGGCTTCACACAAAAAAAAACACAGCTGAATAGTCCAGAAACACTAGTTATTCAATTTTTTATTTTGGATTTATAAAATTCCAGTGTCATCCATATCTCCTGTACATTTGCATATCTCCATTCAGAGTTAAGGCCAATGGGTCTTACATGGAAACTGCTTGTTCTTTGTATTGCATCAACATGGAAGACTTGAACAGGTGTGAGCAGTGAAAACAGGCCTGTTTCTCAAATCCTTCATTAACTATAATATCAACAGGGCAGGGTCAATAGCAGACAAGAAAAATGGCATTGGAACATTGACGGTTTGAACAAAAGGACAAATAAAAAGGACATGGTACCTAAAGCTTGAACATTGACTTTGAAAGTAAGCTGAACCTATATTGTGCTATCAGGCTGGCAACACTGGCTGAGCCGTGCTCCGCTGGAAAATGTGGTACCAAATATGCACTCTGGTGACCTTGGTACATTATTTCCACTTTGCCCTCTACATTAGGGGAAAGTCAGCCTTCAGCTAGCATTCCCAGCCTGTGCCAGGGAAGGGAATTGCACACTGAAGCCCTGAGAAGATTAGCAAGTTGTTTCAAAAGAAAAGCCATTTTTTTTAACCCCAGGAAATCAAATTATTATTAAACAGAGATCTACAAATGTTGTTTAAATCTGCAAGGTGCAAACTCCACAGGTGTGCAAGTACACAAGTGTAGGCCCACCTCAGGTTTAAAGTGCCAGCAAAGAGACCATCATGACTAAGAAAGATAGCCAGGTTCTGAGAGAGGCAGTATGTCCCTACACACGAAGGGGCCATTAATCTAACAGTTACTCATTCAGAAACCACTTCAATACTGCTACGTCTTCAGGCAAATTGTAGGAAAACAGCCTGATATTGGCCATCAACCGGATCAGAGCCTAATCAAAACAGTTTTATTTTTGGGGGGAGGGGGGGAGGCAGTAATGGGTACAAGGGGAAAAAAAGGCTGAATTTTTTCTTCTGGTTTACATGTGTGACAGGAATGCTCAACAAACTAGGCAACTTTCAATTGATTAGAAATCAATTCAGTACCAGTATTCAGCAAGATTAAAAAGATAGGTTCCCTCCAAAATCAGAACCAGCTAAGGTTAAGAATTGAGAAAAATTCACAGCAGCGTGACTGGGTTTTCCATTGGGTCAACAGAAACCACACTGAAAAATGACTTGGAAACAAAAGTCTGAAAATAAAATGGCTTCAACTCTCTGGGCTGCAGGTCCTGAGGCAAAAGTCTCTTTCATTGTGAAGGGAGACTGCGGGGAACCAGTGACAACAGGGAGAAGTTAAAATCAAAAGAGATTACCTCATTTCCAATACCTTAGTGTTTTTGTTAATTTTTTTTTTCTTTAGATTTCAGCAAGTTCAGTTTCTCAAACCATCCAACCTTAAAAGATGACTATCTCATTCCAACCGCCCCCCCACCCCCACCCCGCCCTCACCACTCCCCGCCCCATAAGGGCCCAGTCACTGGGAGTGGCATTACTGATGGTGGGAGAGACCCAAGCTATAAAAGGAGATGCACTTCCTTTCCACAGGCCATGCAGTCTGCTCTCCAATCCCCACCCCTGTCCTGTACCCAAACTTTGGTACTTTTACTGTGCGAGAGGGTTGGCCAAGCTGTGCATGGATTAACTAAGTGCAGGCTTCATTAGGAGTTTACAGGCCTGACAGTCTTGGCCCAGAATCTGTAGTGTTGACGGGGGGATTGCACAGCTCCCCCCCCTTCTTACGGTTCGACTTGCGCAGTCCTCACCTGCGTGAGATAACAAATCCCACTTTAGGACGGGAGAGATTCCTTTTCCCCTTTAAGATACTGTTTACATCAAAATACAAGTAGGCGGTGTATATTCTACATTCTGACATCAGAATGTGCATTCTATAATTTAGCCTCTCCCAAGCTCTTTGATATTGAAAGTCAATATGTATGTGAGATATGTATAATATATACACATGCACAAAACTCTGATAATTTAGTGCCTTTTCTGTACACGGAAATTGTTCAGAAACACTAAATAAAGCCAAGGGTAAACAAACATATGTCATTCTAATTTGTCTTGGGTTTTCTCAACGGAACCAAAATTTCTTATTAAAAGAAAATCTGCATTATGAAAGATAAGTTTAAGAAGAAATAAACCTACCACTTCAGGGGTCTTTGCAATAGGAGCAGGCTGCATTTTTGAGGCCTCACCCTTCATGATAGCTCATCAGTCACTGCCCTGGCTTTGTGCCGTTTACAAACAGCAAGTCAGCCAATGAGTCTTTGGCTGTGGGACAATTTAAGAGAATCCATTTGGCTTATTTTTGCATGTTTTTAATCCCCTCAGCACTCATCTGCTGTTGGCTCTGTTATGATAAGTAGAGCTCCATCTACACTCTGTGCTTAGGGGTCTGTTCAGGGCCTCATTTTTGGACAAAGCGATATCACTGTGTGCACAATGGCCTATCCCCGAGGATGGGAGGAAGCAACAAAGGGGCCATGAACGTTGAGCGACCCTGGAACAAAGGCCTACCACAGGGTCTACTTGATCGGGAGGAACGTGGCCAATTTAGGATTCAGGTTTTAATTTAAATGTGGTCAGTCTACTACTTCAGTTTTGTGTGCAGTGGTTTAGCTGGGATTGCCGATCGGATTCACAGCCATGTTCCAAGCACAGGTGTCAAAATGGGCATAGAGCTCTATGGCAACTGGCAGCTGAAGGGTTAAAGTGATTGCACTCTACCAGGAAAACTGCAAAGGCAGGCAAAAGGATGCTGACTCCAGGGGCAATCAGGAGACCACAACCCAACCCAGTCTTTGCTTCAAACCCCTGCAAATGTCGATTCGACTCTGAAATAAACGGCGAACCAAGTTGTGTCTAGCGTGGAGTCTGGATAAACGTTGCATTTTGGGCCGCTGCATGTGAAACAGGTTAGCAATCAAGTCAGCGCAGGGCTGTTTTCAAATAGAGTTGTGTTTGTCAGGGTATATGGAATGCCATGGGGGTTTAGAGCGCGCGATTGCGTGGCTATAAATGAGGCTCACACGTGTGACCTTCAATCACGGCGTTTGTGTTTTTGGAAACGATTGTGACACAGGAAGTAGTTTTTGCTATGCTAATTATTTGCCAGGCTGCTGAATTGGAATCAAACAGGAAGCACATCTTGGCAGCCCAGCAGTATGGGGGAGGTGGGGGGGGGGGAGGCGGGGATAGAGCGAGCTTCTTCCAGCTCAGAACCTCTTCGGTCCCCATGGTGAAGTCTTTGGAGCGACCGGAGCACCAAAACTCGGGAAATCTTCGGAACTACTCATATCCGGAGCCTGGGGAGATTAAGAATTCAAGTTACTTAGCAACTCAAAAAGAAAATAAATGACACAGAATTTCCCCAAAATAAATCAAAGCACAGACGTGATTATATTCCAATTATAAACTGAAGATTTAAAAAATTCAACGCTGGTTCAAAAGAGGTCCCTTCATTTTCAAAACTGGAGAGATTTTTACACTCTCTGAAAATCTAGCCCCTGGTTTCAAAGCTGGCCAAGTTGGAGATGGAGGCTAAGGATTTTGAAGGCGCACCCAACGAGTCGGTGGATATTGCATGGGCCATAAACACACGCCTAGAGGGTCTCAAGTTTAAAAAAAATACACGGTAAATCTGAGCCAAAAAGGCACTTTGAACATGACAACTGACCAACCTCCATGGCAGGGAAAGCAGGAAGAAAATCACTCAAGCTCGCGCTGCAGATTGCGACATCTGCTCCCAGTGAGCGTGTGGAAATCGATGCTGAGCTCGTCACCCTACAGATGAGCACCGCTCTAAGGTGCCAGGTACTTGCGTGAAGAATGGGCAGGTGGACACGATAGTCGTGAGCCACAGACTCCTGTGCAACAGGTCAACACAAGCCACCGCATTCAGGAGAGGAGGAAGAAAATTGCAAGAGAGCGAAAAAATATGAAACGTTGAGTGCTTGGCAGAAACTGGGCTGGATAGCAATCCAATAATCCTTCTGTTGCCTCAACTAATTTTCACGTTCGGACTTAAATAACTCAATTGTTGAAAACTAGCAAATAGGTTTTCTTTAAATAAAATGTTCTTTCCCCATCCTCTGGGTCCCTTAGTCCTCATAATGCCCCATTTCTTGGTTGGCGAAGACAAGCTGCATCTTGATCTACTTACCTGCAAGAGCTGCCTTGGGGCCAAGATTGCCGCTATGTATATACTGAAATGGAAATTATATTCATGTATCCCAGTAACCCTACATGGACTGCCGGGACACGCAAGCTCAAAAGAGGAAAAGCCCTCTGCATGCCTGTGTGCTCGCAGCTAAACGAGACGGGTGAGTGTGATGGTTCCTTACCTTCTCTGTGCTGCTAGTCCATGGAGCATCCCTCACCACAAAGCCCTTGGAGGAGGCTTTCGGTTCATCCATGCGCGATGCTGGCTTCATGTACGCCTGCATTGCCTCATTCTCAACAACATCTGACATCTGAGGGAAGAGAGAGCATTTTGCACATGAGCGGAAAGCTACCCGGGACTTTCAATGGTGAAACCCCACACTCAAAAACCCACAGTCAAACAGTAACAGCTGTCTTTTATTGGAGGTCAAATCTTTGTCCTTCTGAAGTTTTGAGTTTGCTGTCCAATTCAACACATTTACAGCTTGTAACGTTTACTTACATTCCTTATAAAAAAGGCCATACAAATAATTAGGTGAACTGACTGCTTCATCCAGCTGATTCTGGCTCTCCCCACTGCAGCGATGGATGATTTAATGAGACTGTTTGCCACTTGAATTGTACACTGCCTGGCATCAGGTTCAGTAGGATCGTGCAACTCTAGTTTACTCATCAAACAGCAACATCTTGCATTTATATAGCACCTTTAATGTAGTAAAACGTTCCAAGGTGCTTCAAAGGAGCGTTATTAAACAAAATTTGACACTGAGCCACATAAGGAGATATTAGGAACCGGAACCAAAAGGTTGGTCAAAGCGGTAGGTTTTAAGGGGGAAAGGAAGGAGAGGTTTAGGGAGGGAATTCCAGAGCTTGGGCTGAGACAGCTGAAGGCACGCCCCCCAATGGTGGGGTTATGAAAATCAGAGATGCACAAGAGGCCAGAGTTAGAGGAGCACAGATTCCCTGAATGAAGGTCTATTGCTGACTGGAGTGTACTGCTCCGTGCTGACTGAGCAGCAACACACAATTGGTACTTACATATTCCTCCTCCAGGTTCAGGAGATGGTCGATAGCCTCATCCACATTCTCAGGCAGACCAGTCACAGTGACACGGTCCAGATCCTCTGCCCCAGACTGAGGGAAACGGATGTCAACCTGCAGCCCAACAAAAGACAAATTGTGTGAACTTCCTGTATTCAGAAAGTACCTGTGAGGATACCAGGTAAGATCAGAGTGAGGTGCATTACTACTCAAGTTAGAGAGACAGAAGTCGGAAAACCATTTATTTACAGTACGCCTTTCGGAGAGTTAAACAGATCGAGGTTTGGCTTCCAGCTCTCTAGTGATGATGCTTCAGGAGTGTGTATCTATGCCATTAAATCCCTCTCTTTCTTCCCATGATTGGCAAAACTCCTGATCCCTACAAGACACCTCTCTTCTCCTCTCCCAACTTCAATTTAGGGTCTATGCCTAACATGCTACCTGCTTGCTAGGCAACACTCCTCAACAGAAAGAGCCTTGGCATGGTGTGTGATAATCCTACCCTGTCTCACTGCAGATCAGAAACAGGTACAGCAATGACAAGCTAGTAATCAGCAGTCAGCCTGAACAGACCAGGCTTGGATAATTGAGGTGGAGTTTCTGGCTGTCATACTCAGTGTATAATGATGATTAACTGCACCATCAGCTCACTGCCCCTTTAATCATGCTCTTGTAGGGATATGTCTTTGCTTTCCCATTTTACACTCCTGTTGGTGAACAATCTGTGTGCAGGCTTGATAATCTTGCATGAAAAACTTTTGATAACTATCCACTTGTCCTTCTCACGTACACAGTACTGACTCCCTTTAATCTCACAACAAGGGCTACCCATCATCATAATTATTTGCATCACTCACCTGCATCTCCATTTTCTCTCCTCTTCTGAAGGAACTGACTCATATGATCATATGGAAAATGACAGGAAAAGACTGTCCCTGCTATATTTGTTGTGAAACCTCATACACCACATCACCCAGTCACACTCGGCGATCCCCCAGTCCCTAATCCCACCCCATGATCCCCCCAGTCACACTCCGCGATCCCCCAGTCTCCAGTTACACTCTGCGACACTCCCAGTCACACTCCGCGATCACTCAGGCTCGAGTCACACATTGCAGGTGTGAAGCTTTGATGCTGGATCCTTAGCCAAGTTCCCATGTTTCATGCGTGACCCTTGACAGGAAGTGCCTGGATGGTATCTGATCATAACAATGGAATATGGGGCTATCACAGCTCAGTCTGATCCAGCCTTCATCCACATGAGTGTACTATCCAGCACCAGTCACTGGATGATGATCAGAAGCAGGAACCATCGCTCCCCAAGTCCAGGGGAGTTGCAGACAGTGCTTTTTTTCTTCAGAATACTCCCCTTTCTTTATTTGCCCTCAGCGTAAGGTTGATTTTGCCTCAATGTAGAATCGTGTGTAATCACTCGATGTAGAATGCAGCAGGCCAGCTCACCTTGAAGTCCTCCATGATCTTGCGGATGGCTTTCCCACGGGCACCAATAATACGGGCGTGGACTCTGTGATTAAGAGTAATGTCCTCCGATACCATCTCCTCCAGCTCAGACACAATCTTCATGATGGCTTCCTTGGCAGTTTCTGTATTTTTCTCATACCCAGTGATACTTATCTGATCCTAAAACAAGCAGAAGTTAGCAATAAATTGACCACATCAGTGCACCATAGCATGGCACAATGTCTCCATTGTCTAGCACGGCCACTGACATGTCATCACCTTTCAACACAAACATTACCACAACAAGGTGTCCTCACTCCAGTCAGCAGTGAGTCGCAGAGTCCACCTTCCCCATAATGTGGGCTCACCATGCCCCTCCAACATGGACTTCAATGTTACATAGCAGTAAAAGCACAGAAACAGGCCATTCGGCCAAACTGGTCTCTGCCGGTGTTTATGCTTCACACGAGTCTCCTCCCACCCTATTTTATCTCACGGTATAAGCACATCCTTCTATTCCTTTCTCCCTTATGTATTTCTATAGATGCCCCTCCACCACAAGGGACACTAGATGTCCTTCGTGATGCAGGTACCTGCTGCCATTATTTAAATAAGAGACACAGAGGCCTATACCTAAACTGCGCTGTGGGTCAGAGGAGAGGGGCCTACAACCCAAACTGTGCGGGGGGGGGTCAGAAGGGAGGGGTCCGTACACAAACTGTGCCGGGGTCAGAGGGGAAAGGGGCCCATACACAACTGTGCCGGGGTCAGAAGAGATGGGGGCATACCGAAACTGTGCCGGGGTCTGTACCCAAACTGTGCCAGGGGTCAGAGGGAGTCAGTACTGACTCCCCAACCTGGGAGGAAAAGAAAACAAAGTGTGACGGCACAGCAAGAGGTTCGGGGATGTCGGAGTGGCCGATAATGAGAATGGATACAGAAGGATTGTAAATGTGGCAGAGGGATGGAAATAGGGAATCATGGGAAAATAGCTAAAGAAATGTCAAGATGCAGACAACTGCAGAATCGACAGAAAAAAAAGGGGTTACCAAGAGTTGAGGTTGAGGTTAAACACGGGTCATGAGAAAGACGCAAGGCAGCACAAAGAAAGAAAGCAATCCTAGATAGGAGGAGAAAAGTAATGGCTTTTACTGATAAGGAGGAAGGGAAACTAATTGAGTTCTTTACTGATAAGGGAAGACAGTGTAGCGAAGCTATAACTAACCTGACCCTGACACCAGCCCTAATTGGGAGACTTTCTTGCCTGCCATTGGACGTACTCGGGGGGGGGGAGGGAGGCAGAAAGGGATTGGATAGGCCAAGTGCTAATCAAATGTGTTCTGTTTTGAAAATGTATAACTGTTGTTGTGTCGCGCTGAAGAGGTTTGTCCAGAGGAAGGTAAACAGGCTCTGATTGAGAGTGTCCCTTTGTCTTGACAAGTCCCGGCCGGAGAATCTTCAATAAAGGTCCTTTACAGAAAAGGCAAGGTGTTCGCGTCAGTGTATTCGCTGAAACAGATTGAGGGAAAAAGAATCCGTATTAACAATAAAGGCCAGCTGGTGCAGCTGCAGCAGGGAGAGAAGGCAAAAAAACAGCGGAAAGAAATCAAAAGGTGACGTCACAGCCAAGGGGGTAAGTGATTAGTGAGTAGTTTTTTCTTTTTCTTTTCTTTATCAGTAAGTAATCTTTAACATTATTGTTGTCAAATTAAGTTAATCTAGGGGTTAAGTCGTGGCAGGATAGCTCGGACACGTGTTATGCTCCTCCTGTACTATGTGGGAAGTCAGGGACGCTTCCAATGTCACTGAAGACTACATGTGCGGGAAGTGTATCCGACTGCAGCTCCCGACAGACTGCATTGCAGCACTGGAGCTGCGGGTGGATTCACTCTGGAGCTGAGAATGACGTGAATAGCACATTTAGTGAGTTGGTCTTACCGCAGGTAAAGGTTACACAGCCAAATAGGGGATGGGTGACCAATAGGAAGAGCAGTGGAAGGAAGGTAGTGCAGGGGTCCCCTGCAGTCTTCCCCCTGCAAAACAGATACACCGCTTTGGGTACTGTTGAGGGGAATGACTCATCAGGGGAGAGCAGCAGCCGCCAAGTCCATGGCACCGTGGCTGGCTCTGCTGCACAGGAGGGCAGGAAAAAGAGTAGGAGAGCTATAGTGCTAGGGGATTCTATTGTAAGGAGAATAGATAGTCGTTTCTGCGGCCACAACCGAGACTCCAGGATGGTATGTTGCCTCCCTGTGTGCGAGGGTCAAGGATGTCTCGGAGCGGGTGCAGGACATTTTGAAGGGGGAGGGTAAACGGTCAGTTGTCGTGGTGCATATAGGTAAAAAACGGGATGAGGTCCTACAAGACGAATTTAGGGAGCTAGGAGCTAAATTAAAAAGTAGGACCTCAAAAGTAGTACTCTCAGGATTGCTACCAGTGATACATGCTAAGTCAGAGTAGGAATCGCAGATGAATACGTGGCTTGAGGAGTGGTGCAGAAGGGAGGGATTCAAATTCCTGGGACATTGGAACCGGTTCTGGGGGAGGTGGGACCAGTACAACGGACGGTCTGCACCTGGGCAGGATCAGAACCAATGTCCTAGGGGGAGTGTTTGCTAGTGCTGTTGGGGAAGGGTTAAACTAATATGGCAGGGGGATGGGAACCTATGCAGGGAGACAGAGGGAAGTAGAATGGGGGCAGAAGCAAAAGATAGAAAGAAGAAAAGTAAAAGTGGAGGGCAGAGAAACCCAAGGCGAAAAGCAAAAAGGGCCACATTAAAGCAAAATCCTAAAGGGGCGAAGGGTGTTAAAAATACAAGCCTGAAGGCTCTGTGCCTCAATGCGAGGAGTATTCGGAACAAGGTGGACGAATTAACTGCGCAGTTAGCAGTTAACAGATATGATGTAATTGGCATCACAGAGACATGGCTCCAGGGTGACCTAGGCTGGGAACTCAACATCCAGGGGTATTCCAACATTTAGGAAGGATAGACAGAAAGGAAAAGGAATTGGGGTGGCGTTGCTGGTTAAAGAGGAAATTAATGCAATAGTAAGGAAGGACATTAGCTTGGATGATGTGGAATCTGTATGGGTGGAGCTATGGAATACCAAAGGGCAGAAAACGCTAGTGGGAGTTGTGTACAGACCACCAAACAGTAGTAATGAGGATGGGGACAGCATCAAACAAGAAATTAGGGATGCGTGCAATAAAGGTACAGCAGTTATCATGGGCGACTTTAATCTACATATTGATTGGGCTAACCAAACTGGTAGCAATGCGGTGGAGGAGGATTTCCTGGAGTTTATTAGGGATGGTTTTCTTGACCAATATGTCGAGGAACCAACTAGAGAGTTGGCCATCCTAGACTGGATGATGTGTAATGAGAAAGTACTAATTAACAATCTTGTTGTGCAAAGCCCCTTGGGGAAGAGTGACCATAATATGGTAGAATTCTTTATTAAGATGGAGAGTGACACAGTTAATTCAGAGACTAGGGTCCTGAACTTGGGGAAAGGTAACTTCGATGATATGAGACGTGAATTGGCTAGAATAGACTGGCGAGTGATAGTGTTAAATCCAAGGACGAGGTATATAAATTGGCCAATTAAAGCAGCAAACCTGAGGACTGGGAGAATTTTGTAATACAGCAGAGGACAAAGGGTTTAATTAGGAGGGGGGAAATAGAGTATGAGAGGAAGCTGGCTGGGAACATTAAAACTGACTGTAAAAGCTTCTATAGATGTGAAGAGAAAAAGATTAGTGAAAACAAACGTAGGTCCCTTGAAGTCAGATTCAGATGAATTTATAATGGGGAACAAAGAAATGGCGGACCAGTTAAATAAATACTTTGGTTCTGTTTTCACGAAGGAAGACACAAATAACCTTCCGGAAATACTAGGGGACCGAGGGTCTAGTGAAAAAGAGGAACTGAAGAATATTCTTATAAAGCGGGAAATTGTGTTAGGGAAATTGATGGGATTGAAGGCCGATAAATCCCCGGGGCCTGATAGTACTTAAGGAAGTGGTGTAAAAATAGTGGATGCATTGGTGATCATTTTCCAACAGTCTATTGACTTTGGATCAGTTCCTATGGACTGGAAGGTAGCTAATGTAACACCATTGTTTAAAAAAGGAGGGAGAGAGAAAACTGACGTGGATAGAGAACTGGTTGGCAGACAGGAAGCAGAGAGTTGGGATAAACGGGTCCTTTTCAGAATGGCAGGCAGTGACTAGTGGAGTGCCGCAGGGCTCACTGCTGGGACCCCAGCTCTTTACAATATACATTAATGATTTAGATGAAGGAATTGCGTGTAATATCCAAGTTTGCAGGTGACACTAAGCTGGGTGGCGGTGTGAGCTGTGAGGAGGATGCTAAAAGACTGCAGGGTGACTTGGACAGGTTAGGTGAGTGGGCAAATGCATGGCAGATGCAGTATAATGTAGATAAATGTGAGGTTATCCACTTTGGGGGCAAAAACACAAAGGCAGAATATTATCTGAATGGCGTCAGATTAGAAAAGGGGGAGGTGCAATGAGACCTGGGTGTCATGGTTCATCAGTCACTGAAAGTTGGCATGCATGTACAGCAGGCGGTGAAGGCGGCAAATGGTATGTTGGTCTTCATAGCTAGGGGATTTGAGTATAGGAGCAGGGAGATCTTACTGCAGTTGTAGAGGGCCTTGGTGAGGCCTCACCTGGAATATTGTGTTCAGTTTTGGTCTCCTAATCTGAGGAAGGACGTTCTTGCTATTGAGGGAGTGCAGCGAAGGTTCACCAGATTGATTCCTGGGATGGCAGGACTGACATATGAGGAGAGACTGGATCAACTGGGCCTTTATTCACTGGAGTTTAGAAGGATGAGAGGGGATCTCATAGAAACGTATAAGATTCTGACGGGACTGGACAGGTTAGATGCAGGAAGAATGTTCCCGATGTTGGGGAAGTCCAGAACCAGGGGGCACAGTCTAAGGATAAGGGGTAGGCCATTTAGGACTGAGATGAGGAGAAACTTCTTCACTCAGAGTTGTTAACCTGTGGAATTCCCTGCCGCAGAGAGTTGTTGATGCCAGTTCATTAGATATATTCAAGAGGAAGTTAGATATGGCCCTTATGGCTAAAGAGATCAAGGGGTATGGAGAGAAAGCAGGAAAGGGGTACGGAGGTGAATGACCAGCCACGATCTTATTGAATGGCGATGCAAGCTCGAAGGGCCGAATGGCCTACTCCTGCACCTATTTTCTATGTTTCTATGAAAGGGGCCCATACACAAACTGTGCCGTGGTTCAGAGGGGAAAGGGGCCCATACCTGATTTTCATCATTCTTGTCAGGGAATTGCACGTTGACATCGTGATCGATGCGAATCTGAGTAATAACCGCACCCTTCCTGCCGATGATCTTCGGGTGATAGCGAGGATCCACGGCGATTGTCAACTTGAAGCTTCTCAGAGTCTGTGGGGGAACAAGTCGATCCACTTAGCTGGACAACTCTATACAGTGCCATATCTTGCTCACAATTTTAAATTGTTTTCTGCTCCAGCTATCAGAATGACTTCAAACCCACTCCCACAGACATAACTCGACCAAAATCAGAGCCGAGCCCAGCTCCCACCAGTCTCTGTTCATTATTAGCAATTCAAAAAGCAGCTGACCTTTTGTTTGAGAAAGTATGCACACACTACTGAACATCAGAGGTGGCGATGTTCATCAATTCACCGATGACACTGTGATCAAATCCTCAGCAATCACAACACTGCTTCAGACTTTCATTGGACACAATGGCTTGAACAATAACACACCTCAATCAGAGATCACATGGCAATGACATCACGATAATTAGCAGTGGGTATCTCAGAATCTTGAACCCCAGTACTCACCGAATCAGAGCTTCTAGAAGGGATAACAAACGGCAGGAAAGTAAATACTTCAAACCCAGAATCACAAGAAACTGTGTCTTAACTCCATCTACCCATCTTAGTTCCATAATCCTTGATACTCGTATCTAAAAAATTTATCAATCTCAGTTTTGAAATGTTCAATTCATTCCCAGCACCAACAGTTTTTTGGGAGGAGTTTTCCAGATTTCCACTACCCTTTGTGTGAAGAATTGCTTCCTGACATGACCCCGAATGACCTAGCTTTAATTGTAAGGGTGTGCCTGCCCTCTTGTTCTGGACGCCGACACCAGAGGAAATAGTTTCTCTCTATCTAACCTATCAGATCCTTGCATTATCCTAAACATCTCAATGACATCACCCCATAATCTTCTGTACTTAAGGGAACACAAACCTAGTCTAAGCAACTTGTCCTCATAATTTAACCCTTCTGCAGTTACTATAATCCAAGCATTCTGCATTTTATGAAATCATTTTCACGGTTTATCTTCTTCCTGCCTCTCCGAATATAACTGAGCCCCATATTACAGAACTGTAAGACACCACTCACTGCAAGCCATGCCAGGGTATCTGGGTTACATGAGGGCACTGGGCTGGCCTGAGCAATGGTATCCCTTAGTGTCAGCTGTGGCTCAGTGGGCAGCACTCTCGCCTCTGAGTCAGTGGGTTGTGGGTTCAAGTCCCACCCCAGAGACTTGAGCTCAAAAATCTAGGCAGATGCTACAGTACAGTGCTGAGGGAGTGCTGCACTGTCAAAGGTGCCGTCTTTTTCAGATCAGCCATGATCTTATTGAATGGCGGGGCAGGCTCAAGGGGCCAAATGGCCTACTCCTGCTCCTATTTCTTATGTAACTCTGAGGTGTCTGCGCACATAGTAGATGCTCTGAGTTCCGATGCCTTGTAGGTGCTGTTTGGCAACTGTTTGCTTACCCGGTCCTCCTGCTCCATCTGCAGCTCCTTGACCCGCTCATTCAGGCCCTCCCGAGCTCGGTTCAGGTGAGAAGCCAGCCCAGTGATTTTAATGGTGTCAGATTGCTCCTCAGGAGGGGGGACAGCAATGTTCACCTAAATTTTAAAAAAACGAGTAGTTAGCAAGACTGTATGACAATGGAGAGGATGGTGTTCACGAGATGGGAGATCCCAGTCTGTCTCACACACAATGTAATCTGTGATGTGAAACGGAAAGGAAAGTTAACGGAGCACATTTACGAATCAAAGTCCAGTGAAACCTGGTCCAACTGACACTCGCAAATGGACAACCATAAAATAAGGACACTGCACAACAGTCCCAAATATTTGACATTAGAAAAGATGCAAGAGGCACTACACTCGCAAGTTATGGACTACGGACAGCTTTCAATATAAAAAGCACTATTTACTGAGTGTATCTTACACCATACAACACAGGCCCTGGTAAAGTTTTTCACGAGTGATGTCACTGGTGCCTAATTATAAGGAGCTGATTACAATTAAGTTTCCCGTGGCTAATGACCATGAAATGTAAGGCATATGTTTCAAGTCAATTTCAGGAACGATTTGAGAAAATGGCTGCTAATGAGCGTAATGAGCTATCCCTGGACTAAAAAAAAATCAAACTCATTAATCATGCACAAGCGAGGCTGCCCAAGTCCGGGAGGTGGCAAAAACTTTCTCATGTGGTAAAAATCAAGAGTTCTGCATCCTAGATTACCTCCATGAAAATTAAAGCACCATTTAATAAGAGATTTGTTTGCAGGAGTGTATGACTATTTACCAGGTAAAATTTATCAACTGATGATTATGTCATCATCATCATAGGCAGTCTTGCTTCCACTCTAAAAGTGAGTTCTCAGGCGACTGTACAGTCCAACGCGGGAATTACAGTCTCCGTCACAGGTGGGACAGACAGTGATTGAAGGAAAGGGTGGGTGGGGAGCCTGGTTTGCTGCGCGCTCCTTCCGCTGTCTGCGCTCGATTTCCGCATGTTCTCGGTGACGAGACTCGAGGTGCTCAGCGCCCTCCCGGATGCTCTTCCTCCATTTAGGGCAGTCTTTGGCCAGGGATTCCCAGGTGTCGATGGGGATGTTGCATTTTATCAAAGAGGCTTTGCGGGTGTCCTCGAAACGTTTCCTTTGCCCACCTGGGGCTTGTTTGCCGTGTCGGAGCTCCGAGTAGAGCGCTTGCTTTGGGAGTCTCGTGTCGGGCATGCGGACAATGTGGCCCGCCCAACGGAGCTGATCAAGTGTGGTCAGTGCTTCGATGCAGGGGATGTTGACCTGATCGAGAACACTGACGTTGGTGCGTCTGTCCTCCCAGTGGATTTGCAGGATCTTGCGGAGGCAGCCGTTGGTGGTACTTCTCCAGCGATTTGAGATGTCTGCTGTATATAGTCCAAGTCTCTTGAGCCCTATAGGAGGGCGGGTATCACTACTGCCCTGTAGACCATAAGCTTAGTGCCAGATTTGAGGTACTGGTCTTCAAACACTCTCTTCCTCAGGCAACCGAAGGCTGCACTGGCACATTGGAGGTGGTGTTGGACCTCGTCATCGATGTCTGCCCTTGCTGATAGTAGGCTCCCGAGGAATGGAAAATGGTCCACATTGTCCAAGGCTGCGCCATGGATTTTGATGACTGGAGGCCAGTGCTGTGTGGCGGGGTCAGGCTGGTTGAGGACCTTCGTCTTACAGATGTTTAGTGTAAGGCCCATGCTTTCATCTGCTTCGATGAAGGTGTTGACGATGGCTTGGAGTTCGGCTTCTGAGTGTGCGCAGACGCAAGCATCGTCCGCGTACTGTAGTTCGATGTCAGAGGATGGGACGACCTTGGATCTAGCCTGGAGGCGGCGAAGGTTGAACAGGTTCCATTGGTTCTATAGTTTAGTTCCACTCCAGCAGGGAGCTTGTTGAGAGTGAGATGAAGCATTGCAGCAAGGAAGATCGAGAAAGGTGTTGGTGCGATGACACAGCCCTGCTTGACCCCGGTCCGGACATGGATTGGGTCTGTCGTGGATCCGTTGGGTCAGGATCACGGCTTGCAGGTCATCGTGAAGTAGGCAAAGGATGGTGACTTTTGGGGCAGCAGAAATGGAGGAGGAAGTTCCATAGTCCCTCACGGTTGATAGTGTCAAAGGCCTTTGTGAGGTCAAAGAAGGCCATGTACAAGGATTGGTGCTGTTTCCTGCATTTTTCTTAGTTGTCTGTTGTACCCCTTAGTGGACAGAATCCACACTGCGACTGTGGAAGGAGCTCTTCAGCCACAGGGAGAAGATAGTTGAGGAGGATTCTTGCGATGACTTTCCTAGTGGCCGACAGCAGGGAGATTCCTCTGTAGTTACCTCAGTCGGACTTGTCCCCTTTTTTGAAGATGATCACGATTACAGCATCTCTGAGATCTCCCGGCATGCTCTCCTCCTTCCAGATAAGAGAAATGAGGTCATGCATTCATGCCAATCGTGCTTCACCACCATACTTCAGTGCCTCAGCGGGGATTCCATCCGCTCCTGTTCCTTGTTGTTCTTGAGTTGATGGATGGCCTATTCTACCTCGTGCAGGGCTGGGGTTTTGCTGAGATGGTGGCGGGTAGCATGCTGCAGGATGGAGTCAAGGGCACTCGCGTCGAAGACAGAGTCTTGATTAATGAGATCTTCGAAGTGCTCCTTCCAGCTGATACTGACTGCCTCTCTGTCCTTGATGAGTGTCTCCCCGTTCTTGGCCAGCAATGGGGTGGGGCTTTGTGCCGTAGGTGATCTTGACTGTGCTGAAGAATCCTCGCACGTCATGGTTGTCGGCCAGCTGCTGGATCTCCTGTGCTTTCTCCACCCACCATCTATTCTTTAGGTCGCGGGTTTTTGTTGGACCTCGACCTTCAGCCGCCTGTAGAGATGCTTTGCTGCTCCTGAATTGGGTTGCTGCTTTAAGTTCAGAAAAGCCTTGCGCTTGTGGCTTATTAGCTCCTGGATCTCCTGGTCATTCTCGTCAAACCAGTCCTGGTGTTTCCTGGTTGAGTGACCAAGTGTCTCTTCGCAGGCGCTGGTTATGGAGGCCTGGAGGGCAGACCAGGCGCTGTGGGCACTCTGCGTCTCGGGGTCATTGAGGTTCGCCAGGTTGGCAGTGAGGCACTGGCTGTATAGGGCTTTCTTAAATGGGTCTTTGAGTATCCCAGTGTTGATTTTTCTGCAGCATTGTTTCTGTTGCCGTCGTTGTTTTGGGCTATGTTGATGCTGATGACGGAGCGGATTAGGCGCTGGTCCATCCAGCAGTCGTCGGCTGCTGTCATGGCGCGGGTGATGCGCACGTCCTTGCGGTCCCTCGCTCAGATGATGCCAGTGCTTGGAGCGAGGGTGTTGCCATGATGCCTTGTACTTATCCCTTTGACGGAACAAGGTGTTGGTACGTACAGGCTGGCTAAAACCACGGACAGTGTAATGACCATTTGGAAAATACAGACACCTGTAAAAAAAGACATCAGATGCCAGTCCCCCAGGTCAGGGGTTCTCAACCGGGGGTCCCTAGGAGTCTGCCATAAATAACCTCCGGGATTAAAAAAGAATATACAGTCCCGCAAAGTTGGGATCGAGTTGCGTAAACTGGCAGCTCTGGCCCCAGACCTCCGTTTCCCCCATCCTGAATGTCTGTGCGATGAGCCTAGGCCCCCACTCGCTGTGAAGGGAAAGAGGCAGCAGCCGATGAGCGCAGATCCCCCAGCTCGAGCTCTCTGTCCTCTGCTCTCCTCTCGACAGGTCCCGCTGCACAGGTTCCGTCACCCACTTGTCCCAACGACACTCTGTGTGGGTTGTTGATCTCCCTCCTCCCCCTCCCCCACCCCCACTGGTCTAATTGGAGCAAGTTGCTCTCTTACTTTCATCCCTCGCTCCCTGACTCCTCTCACTGCCATACGTTCCCCCAGCAGCAGCTGGAGCCCATTCAGTTCAAGTATCCCCCGGCTATTGGAATCTTCAGTTGTGTTACAAGGGGTCAGTGGAATTTTCATAACACTGGAGGGGGGGGGCGGTCTCAGAAGCAAAAAGGCCCCAGGTGTCTGCAATTCACAGGTTTTACTGATCTTAATTTGAAATAAAAGTTATTAAAACTGATAGCACCAGTAGGAAGTCCTGAAAGTCTCCCGCCTTAACCGCTCTGGTGACGCAGGCCATCAGAAGGGACTGCATGCATCCCGAGTGGCTGCATTAAATACATATGAAGATGTGAAAAGAAGGGCGAGCAAAGGCTATCAGGCTCATCGAGCCCAGCCTATCCAAGCAATGGTACAATCATGCTCAACACTTACAAATCCCACAACCAAACAACCACCTGCGAACGGCAAACCTGCAACCAGTTCAGGAAAAGCCAGGGGAAATCCGTCTTTGATTCTCCAAGACAATCAAGCAAGGCTCCAGTACACCACTATAGCCCATGACACATCAATCACAGCTAACCCTCTACAAATGGAAATGTCTTCTTCTCTCCAGTCCCCTTTAAAAGGGCCATGGTGGCTCTTTACCCACCTCACGTCTCAGTCATCTGTTCGAGAGAGCGAGACTCTGTAAAGACATTCTTGCTGGCATCAACCCAACTGCTTGCCTACGCCTTTTATGTAAATGTCTTCTAGTCCCACCATACCTACACAATCCAAAAGAAGCCACTCATCAGACTACAGGTTTTGAAATGGAGAGAGATGACTCAAGCACTGGTATCCCCATTCAGCCTGCATGCCTCCGAAGTAAACAGTCCTCTTTATCCCATCCTCATCACCAAGAACTCCCAGGAGAAGTAACTCAGAGGGGCCAGGGAGCTGATCCAGAGCTGCTTAAAGCCAGGGAGATAAACACCATCAGCTCAATCCTCTTAATGGGATATTTTAGCTTTATCTGTAGCAGGTATGGAAGCCAGGCAGGGCTCTGCTCATTACCTCGACAGGGGTGTGATGTGTTGGGTGATCCGGAGCCTATGTTGTCACATGTCCCCCCACACCCAGAGTCCATTTCTGAGGGAGTGACCGGTGCAGCATCATTATAAAATCCACCACTTCACCTGACTTAGAGATTTGGGCCCAGCTTCACCAAGGCATCAATTTCCTAACTGTATAAAATCTGAAAATAAAATTAATATACATTTTCTTTTAAAAGAACAGCAGCTATGGGGCAGTGAAGGGGTATCACAACTGGTCTCGTGACCTCAGACTGGGGAAGAAGGGAAAAACAGTCAAGATTCGTGTTCCACATTACTATTCAATGACCCCCTTCCAGTAACATGTGTGTTGGGAGATAGGAGAAAGTACGTATGACAGCAGGTCAAGAGGAGACCCAACATAAGGTAGCAAAATTAGCAAAGGGTTTGGAAAAGCTTTTTCCAATGGTTGGGGAGTTGCTAACGAGAGGGCGTATGATTGGAGGGAGAGATTAGCTGATTCTTAAAAAATAAAACAAGAGAGTCTGAAATGCCCTGCCAGAAACAGCGATGGATGCAAAATCCATAATAACTTTTAAACAGGAAAGGGATTAAATATTTGAAAAACTAAACGGTATGGGCACTCGGCAGTCCAATGGGACTTGGTGGACAGTTCCCTTAGAGCGGGCGCAGGCTAGATGGGTCAAACAGCTCCTTTCTGTATAAAATTGTATGGTTTTAGGACAGGGCAAGTTTAACTATCTTTGAGATGTTCATTGTGGGGTCACCAATGATTTCAGACTGAAAGAGAGGGATGGTCAGCTGAATGAAGTAGCTTCAGTCTACCAGTTACAGATTAGCGCAGCACGTTTTTACCTCATACTCCTCCATCATCTTGCGTATACCACTTCCCTTCTGACCAATGATGTAACGGTGCAGGTCGAAGGGCACCTCTACTTCTATTGTAACAGGAACCAGCGCCTGCAAGAACACAAGAAAGTATCACAATGAGAAAGAGCCTTTGTCCCAGAGTCCAGAGCTAGAATTTACTGTTGGTGATAACAACAGAAGAAACCTGGCTTTCCTGTAACCATAAACCGTTAAACGCCTCAGGGAAACTAGCGCTAAAAAACAGAAACCAAACAGAAACAGAAGAGAATCAGTTGAATTATTTTCTTTAAAAGTTTGTCATGTTATGTTTTTTTTTTTAATTATTACAGCCCCTGTCACAATCTGTTATATTATTTCACCCTCCTATTTGTTTGACGATTAGACCTCTAGATGTACTCTCAGCTTCTCTCCCCCTATTGAAGCAGTTTAGAACGTACCAGCAAAGCTTCTCTGGCTGACTCGCACCGCTCCTTCCGCCCAGAAATGATAATGATGTCATTTTTCCGGGGCACAGAGGGATCACCCTCCTTAACTTCTCCATTGGTCTCTCCATTCTCATGGACCTGCTGCTCGGGTGCTGTGAAAAATAGAACACATCTGACCCAATGCATTTTATTCCAGTGCATGGCTAGTCTGCCTGTGACTCCTGCTGCACTTTACAGACCCCACTAATTTAGACTGCTAACTGCATTTGGCTGCCTCCACATCAGAAGGACGAAAAATGACAACTGGGAAGATGGGAGTCAAAAATCATCAAAATAATACAGGCGATCAAACAAACAGCGACAACAGGACTGTGTTTCTCCAAGAGTCTCGTCTCAAAATACTGAACAACAAATTATATTTACACAGCACTTGAACGTCCCAAGACACTTCACAGGAGCGTAATCAGACAAACATTTACACTGAGCCAAAGAAGGAGACATTGGGACAGGAGACCGAAAGCTTGTTCAAAGAAGCAGGCTTAAAGGAGAAACGGTGGAGAGGTTTAGGGAGTGAATTCCAGAGCTCAAGGCCTAGATGGCCGAAGGCATGGCAGCCAATGGCCGGCCGAAGGAAGTGGGGGATGCACAAGGGGTCAGAGTTGGAGGGACGCAGAATCCTCAGAGGATTGTAGAGATAGGGAGGGGTGAGGCCATAGAAACATAGAAAATAGGTGCAGGAAAATAGGCCATTCGGCCCTTCGAGCCTGCACCGCCATTCAATAAGATCATGGCTGATCATGCACTTCAGTACCCCATTCCTGCTTTCTCTCCATACCCCTTGATCCCTTTAGTCGTAAGGGCCACATCTAACTCTCTTTTGAATATATCTAATGAACTGGCCTCAACAACTTTGTGGTAGAGAATTCCACAAGTTCACAACTCATGGAGGGATCTGAACCCAAGGATGAGAATTTTAAAAGTGAGGTGTTGGTGAACTGCAAGCCAATGTAGGTCAGCGAGCGCAGGGGTGACGGGTCAACGGGACTTGGTGTGCATTAGGATACGGGCAGCAGATTTTTGGATGAGCTTGAGTTTGTAGAGGGTGAAGGCCAGTCAGGAGAGCATTACAATAGTCGTCTGGAGGTAACAAGAGCATGAGTGAGGGTCTCAGCAGCAGGTGGGCTGCAGCAGGGGCAGAGATGCGCGATGTTAGAGATGGAAATGATGGAGACACTATAAAAGGGAATCCTGCCTCCCCAATCAGGACCACTCACCAGGAAGAGGGCCCCATTTGATCTTGATTCGATCACGGTTTATTCCTCCAAGATGGTGATATCCAGATCCAAGCTCTGCACTGAAAACCCAAATGGCTCCTCCGAGATGATGTGTCTCTGAATCACAGCCAACTAACCGTTCAAGAATCGTTTTTTTCTAGAGGTGCAATGCATTTGCCTCTAATTCCCGTAAATTAGCTTGTCTGAGGACCTTGTAGACTTTAGATTCCGGGCGATGCAATTACAGTGCCAGCTGTGGCTCAGTGGGCAGCACTCTCGCCTCTAAGTCAGAAACTTGAGCACATAAATCTAGGCTGATACTCTAGTGCAGTGCTGAGGGAGTGCTGCACTGTCGGGGGTGCCGTCTTTTGGATGAGACGTTAAACCGAGGCTCCGTCTGCTCTCTCAGGTGGACGTAAAAGATCCCATGGCACTTTTTCGAAGAAGAGCAGGGGAGTTATCCCTGGTGTCCTGGCCCAATATTTATCCCTTAACCAACATAACAAAAACAGATTATCTGGTCATTATTACATTGATGTTTGTGGGAACTTGCTGTGCGCAAATTGGCTGCTGCGTTCCCCACATTACAACAGTGAATACACTCCAAAAGTACTTAATTGGCTGTAAAGTGCTTTGAGACGTCCGGTGGTCCTGAAAGGCACTATATAAATGCAAGCCTTTCTTTTTCTAATTCAATGGCATCTCCCACTGAGATAATGTAAGTTCTGCCTCCTGCTGTGCAGGAGCAGGTAATTGTCCATCAATGTCATGTGATAAGATAGGTTAGTGGAAATGCAAGCCACAGGATTAAAGGGATAATATTTTCACCGCGACTAAGAGAACATTAATCAGCAAATGTGTCAAATTTGATTTACTGATTATGGGGCAGGTACTTGTGACACTATTACAGATTGCCTTAATTTTTTTCCACAATATATCTTTTTTTTCCAGTGGCATTTTGTAGGAGAGTCCATTGCTAATAACAGCATTTCCTTTTCACCGTACAACAGTTCAACCTACGGGGAAGCTAGGTAGTACAGAATAGGTAGTAAAGCAATAGAAGGAACTATTAGTAGGGCGAGATGAAGTAAGGTGGGAGGAGGCTCGTGTAGAGCATGAAGACCGGCATAGACCTGTTGGGCCGAATGGCCTGTTTCTGTGCTACAAAATTCTATGCAACTTAAATGTAGGTGATCGGCAAATACTTTGCTGACTAAGATGAAGTATGGAATGCAGCAATTATCAGTGTTGAGAGGTCGGAATGCAGAAGCTGTACCTGGAGTCTCCTCACGCTCGGGGAATTTGATCTGTACGTTGTGGTCCTTGGTGATCTGTTGCACTTTCAAACCTTTGGCTCCCATCACCATCCGGTGGAACTTCTGCTGAATTACGCACTCGATGGTCACCTGAGCTTCCTGTTTCAAAGCAGAAATACTAATCAGCCTCAATACAATATACCGCAGCCTTTACACACACGTGCAAGGAGACGCCTTAGAGCATCAAAGGGAAGGGATAATATGACAGAGCACGGGTAAACAGGCAGGTAACGGAGAGGCTGGGACGGGGGACCAAAGGGTCAAATAGCGGAATTTTGGGGAGATTTTTGGAAACAACAAATGGGGTGAAGTTTAACCTTTACGTTGGGCGTAAAACAGGCGGCAGCAAGTCGATCCTCTACCGACCATTATATGCCGTGGTAAAAGTGAACATTCATTTCAGGGTGGAGGGAATTGCACAGGGAATTCCAGAATGCAGGAGTGTGGTGGGGGGTGGTCGGGCTGAGCTGGGAGGGCGGGGGTCGGGCTGGGCGGCAGGCCCTTCACTTGGGGGAGATACTGAAGAATTGCCAGCATCCCTGGAACTGAACCATCGCATGGGTTAACATGGTCGGGAGGGGAAGGCAGGAACACATTCCCTCACAACATTCACTCAAAGAGGGACTAGTACAAAGATGAAAGAATTGTATTTAAAGGCAGCATCACATCACAACACTTGCATGTCTTTACCAGGATCTCAAACACGAGGTCAGACAAATCCAGCATTAAGCTATTGGTATGCTACCACAGGAAAGTCTCACCAGTCACTTTAAGCTGTGAGATTCAGGCTCAGACACTACAGCACTTTGCAATCCCACCTGGTATGGTCGGTATCACTTAACTCATTCCTGTGTGAGCAGGCGTAGCCAATCGAGTAGATGCAACATCCTCACTTTTACCTCGGTGATGAAATTGCCCTGAAACTGGCGGCCACAGGTCGGTGTGGAATGGCCGCCGAGTCTCCACTGAGGGGCCCTTCCTCAGGTTTGGAGCAATGCCTGGGACCACTCCGCCCGTTTTCCCGCTGTGGCGTACACGCACCGATCCCTTACCAACTGGCGGGGACCCTGTCCCGAAATTGCCCCATGGGAGCGGTCCCGTCGCTGGTCGGTGCCCCTATAGCTTTTGCTGTCTGTTTTGCTCTCTGTGGCATGGCGATGTGGCCGCCCTTAAAGGAGAGGTGGCGCTGCCATCGACCCCATGTTATTTTTTTTTGACGGCTCACTGCCAGGTCAGGATGACAATTATGCCCGCGGTTTTGGCCAAGCTTACGTGCCAGGCCGCTAACCCGGCCAAAACCAGTGGCCCAGTGTTTGCCACTAAAGTGGCTGCAGAGTTCGCAGCGGCCCTCCCCTTTAACTGAAGGGGAGAGACATTATGACGTGCCAGCGCGATAACTGACAGCCTTGGTTACTCCGTCCCACCTCCGCTTCCACCCCGCCCCGCTGGTGACGGCCACTCTGTCCCACCCCCAGTTCCGCCTCGCTAGTTACGGCCACTCCGCTCCGCCCCCGCTTCCGTCCTACTAATGACGGCCACCACGCCCTGCCTCCACTTCTGCCATGCATTGGGGCGCCCAGGACACAGCAAAAACAGTAGGTGCGCCTCATTTCCGGCAGTGGGCAATTTCGGCCCCATCCTCTCTTCCCACTCCTGTGACCCCAAACAGGTGAAACAGCAATTTACTTGTACTGCTTGCAATTTAGTATAGTGTATTCGCTGCCCATGATGCAGCCTCCTTTACATTGGAGAGACCAAACACAGATTGGGTGGCCGCTTTGTGGGACATGCATTTCCGTTCAGTCCACAAGCTTGACCCTGAGCTTCCGGTTGCCTGTCATTTTAATTCTTTGCCCCACTCCCACCTCTCTGTATTCGTCCTCTTGCATTGTTCCAATCGAGCTCAACGCAAGCTCAAGGAACAGCATCTCACCTTTCGATCAGGCACTTTACAGCCTTCCAGACTCAACATCAAGTTCAACAATTTCTGAGCATAACCACCGTTCCTATTTTTTTGGACAGGAGCTGTCGGTAATTATTCTGCTGTTGCCATATACACCTCCTCTGGGCCCACCTTTTGTTCCTTTACTTGTCCCATTACCATCCCTTTTGCATCACCCCACCGTCCCTTTTATCATTTAATCTCTCCTGCCTTCCACCCTATCACTGACTGTCCTTTTTGTTCTTTCCTCCCCTCCCCCTTTCCCTGCCCCTGCACTTGCTTAAAACCGGTTACATCTCAAACCTTTTCCCGTTCTGACGAAGGGTCACACACCCAAAACGTTAACGCTATTTCTCTCTCCACAAATGCTGCCTGACCTGCTGAGTCTTTCCAGCATTTTCTGTTTTATACCCAATATAGTTATATCTCGAGGGTATACTGGAATACAAAGTAAAGTTAACCTTATTGGATCAAACCTAATAAAAATAAGAGTGAATTATTTGGGTGACAACATATTTGTCGAGGTAACTGAGCTGAACAGGATATAAAATGTCCTGTATTTTAAAATTGGATCAGAATAATTTATTGCTCGTTTTCAAAAATGAGCATATGTGTCGTATGATGGAGTTGGTCAGAGAACAACTTGAATCAAATCCAACTCATGGTATTCAGACCGTATTAATGGGATTTTATCACTACTGCCAGGGCAAGCGATTCGAGATGTAAATAAAAGATAATATTGAACTCCCCCATACCAGATCCTCGACGATCTCCTGCATGCGTTTCTTGGCAGCCTCCACGCAATCTTTGGCACCTTTCAGTGTCACCTTGTCGCTCTGAGTTCCGGTACGGGGAAAGCTGACCATCACGCCGCCATATTCATCCGCAATGTCCCGTAAAACCTGCCCGCGGCGTATCACAAAGTATCGGTGGTGCTTGGGGTCAACGGTCATCGCGTCCTCTATAACATTGTCCTGCATAGGAAGAGAAAGAAATCAGAGTGCAGTGAAGAATCGTCTCCCCTCATGCAACGTTCCCTTAAAGCTACGCGGCCGGGCAGCGCTCTGGAGCACCCACGCTCCAGCGTTTAAATGGGACAAACCGCACAAGCACGGTATTTTGAATGGGCCACAAACCCAACAAAAAAATTAAAGGGAACACACTGCTCTCATGATCTACATAGAATCATAGAATGGTTACAGCACAGGAGGCCATTCGGCCCGTGCCGGCTCTCTGCAACAGCACTTCAGCCAGTCCTACTCCCCCACCCTTTCCCCATAGCCCTGCAAAATGTTTTTACTTCAGGTACTTATCCAATTCCCTTTTGAAAGTCACAATTGAATCTGCCTCCACCACCCTTTCAGGCAGTGCATTCCAGATCCTAATCACTCGCTGCGTAAAAATGTTTTCCCTCATGTCGCCTTTGATTCTTCTGCCAATCACCTTAAATAGAAACATAGACAATAGGAGCAGTAGTAGGCCATTCGGTGCTTCGAGTCTGCACAAAAATCTGTGTCCTCTGGTTCTCGACCCTGTGGGAACAGATTTTCTATCTACTCTGTCCAGACTACTCATGATTTTGAACACCTCGATCAAATCTCCTCTCAACCTTCTCTGCTCGAAGGAGAACAATCGTCTCCAACTTCTCCAGTTTATCCACGTAGGTGAAGTCCCACAACCCTGGAACCATTCTTGTAAATCTTTTCTGTACATCCTTCCTAAAGTGTGGTGCCCAGAATTGGACACAATACTCCAGTTGAGGCCGAACCAGTGTTTCATAAAGGTTCATCATAACTTCCTTGCTTTTGTACTCTACGCCTCTATTTATGAAGCCCAGGATCTCGTGTGCTTTTTTTAATCCGCTTTTTCAACCTACATTTAGAACATAAGAAATAGGAGCAGGAGTAGGCCATTTGGCCCCTCGAGCCTGCTCCGCCATTCAATAAGATTGTTGTGTATGCAATAACTGTTAGACTGAGTACTGTTTAACTTCGAGGTAATAACCTTGCCTCTGCTTTATCATCATCATAGGCAGTCCCTCGAATCGAGGATGACTTGCTTCCACGTCAAAAAGTTCACAGGTATTTCAATGATGGACCTAAAATTCCAGGTCCAAACTAAATCTTGAAGGGTGGAAGATGCCTTTGCGTGGATTTTTTTAGCATGTGGTGACCCTTGCACACCAGCCACCACACGGGCTTGACAGAGCTAGGTCTTGGTCCAGCAGCAAGGATCAACCAAGACGACTGGAGGCCAGCTCTGCTGCACGGATCAGTGCGCACACATATCGCAGTGTGGGCTGGCACGTGCTGCCCCGGGGCCCTCTTCTGGGCCCCAATCACATCCCTCTACAATCTCTCGCCGCTCCTTCGCCCCGACCTCGCCGCTCCTGCAGTACCTCCCCACGCTCCAATCACCGACCTGGACCTTGATGACGTCACTCTTCACTGCCGTTGCTCTCCTGCTCCAGCACGGCCCAAAGTGACTAATATACAAAATGGCTGGCCTTTTATACTTGGGCTGCACACATGTGCGTGCAGCCCAATGGCCTCCAACAGTGACGCCATCTAGTGGCTAGTGATCCCAAAAGTACATACATGACAAAGATCCATGGCTGATCTGATCTTGGCCTCACCTCCACTTTCCTGCCCGCTCCCCATAACCCTCGACTCCCCCATCGTTCAAAAACGAACCTGCCCTACCACCTTCAATGATTTGTGCATATATACCCCTAGGTCTCCCTGTTCCTATACATTATACACATTATTGCAATCTGTGTCTAACTCTGGACAACAAGCCGTTTGTGTGAGAGATTAAGATTAAGAAACAGTGAAGGAATTTATTTTACACAAAAAGAACAATTTATACTATATTCTACTTTATATTAGTTCTATAGTTTAAAAACTTAATCAGACGACTGCAAAAGCAGCTGACAATTTCTGTCAGTGAGCTACAGCCAGCTCACATTTGGATTCGCTTTATCACTCCATTCATGTTCTCATTTTTTGCCTTGTATTGATCAACATTTGGACTCAGTGGGTGATCGGCATTGCCATGTCATGTGACTGCTTTGCTACTCAATACCCATTACCTCTTCAGCTTTATATGCACCACAGCTCCCCGTTTATATGATACCCCTTGCTTAGGGCCTCCTCCCCTTACCATCCTACTTGGGGGCTTCCCGCTGTCATGTATGCACCGGCGAGTATGCTCACAGGCTTGTAGAGCTGTTGAGACCGCGGTTTTAGGTGGGATGTGTCTGGCACGGTGACCAGGGTCAGGGACTACCTCGATGGCGGAGGAACGGGCTGGATGGTGCCTGAGGAGCTGGCACGGCGCCTATCCTGGGCCGACATCCGGCGCACAGCCAATGTCATTGAGGCGCTAAAAATAGTACTGACTCTGTTAGGTGTGTCGAGGAGGCTCAAGCACATGGGGAGATCCTGTCCGAACTGACACCCATCTGTCCGGACGGAATTCCTCATTGGTGCCAAGCCCCGAAACCTCCCTCGGGAGCCAGCGCCTCACAACTTGAGCCTCCTCCAGGAAATCCCCTCCGTGCCTTTCAGTTCTGCGCGGAGGGAATTCCTATTTGGGTTGCTCTTGCACACTCTCCACGTTACCATCCTCGTCTGCCGTCCGGACACGCCATGGCGCAACAGATTGCCGTCCGTAGGAGGCAGGGGTCCCCAATGGAGTACTCTCTATGCGGGAGTCCCCCCATATTTATTGGGGGCTTGGCCTGCAGGGTGTTGCACGGATCAGTCCCGTGCAATAAGTTTTTAAGTCGGTTCACGGGCTCCCAAACTACCTGCAATTTCTGTGGTCTAGAGGAGTCCGTGTTCCACATATATGTCAAATGTGTGAGGTTGCAGCCCCTGTTCCAATATCTGAAGAGGCTGCTCCTCGAATTCTGGTTGCACTTCAGTCCCACACTCCTGATCTTTGGGCACGCTGTGCGGAGGGGAGCGGGTAGGTCCGAGGGGCTCCTTTTAGGACTGCTCCTGGGCACGGCCAAGGGGGCCATCAGCTGGTCCAGGCAGCGGGCAGTTGAGGGTCATTCAGCCCAACTGCCTGCCTCTCTTCCGCGGTTACATCCGAGCCAGGGTGTCTCTGGAGATGGAGCACGCAGTGTCTACCGCACGCTCGCGGCCTTCTGCGGGAGGTGGACACCAGAGGGACTGGAGTGCATCATCACCCCCAGCAACCACATTTTTATTTGATTTGTTTTATGCCCAAAGTTCAATTTGTTTAATGTGTCGGTTTTAGTGCACCTTTAATAAGGGGGCCCTTGATTATTGTTTCAACTTTAAAATAGTTGTAGAGCTGTTGAGTTGGGAGTGGCTTGGCCACTCAAGTGATGTTCACAAGACTCAATAAAACCCCAGCCAGTTGGGTTCGGAGGATCTACGATGAGGCAGGTGGATATGAGCCTGGTGGATGAACTGGTAATGTGTAGTGTGATTGTTAAACCTTTGCTAATAAACCAACTAGTTCTTAATAGCAATATGTTGCTATGAATTCTTAATCAAAGAACCCTTGAAGCAAATACATTACACCCGCCTACACACTGTTCTGGTATCTGAGCAACAAGAACAGGTGTGTGCAATAGTTCAGTGGGCAAATCTACCGTGTGGTACGCGACTGAGCTACACAGACTAAGGAGCCCCAGATTTGCTCCCCAGCCCGTGCTACATTAGCAGGTCTCAGTCAGAGCACAGCTAGCCTCAGCATTGCTGGGCCCGGCAGAGCAATCACCATCGGACATCCTGAGGAAAGATGTGCAAGTTGCAGGGCAGGCCGAGGCTGCGATGGTCCCTGAGGCTGAATAACCTCACATCCACGGTCAAAGGTGACATACAGAGAATGGTCCCTTGGGCGAGGTATTTGGCAGGGGAGGCTGGCACTATACCAGCTATTGAATTGTACCCCAGCACAAGTTGGTTTCTGTGGGAGAAAAAAAGAGAAGCTAATCAGAGACCAGCCAGAGGCAGGGCAAGTCTTACCAGGTTCTTGATGAGGATTTCCAGTTCTTTCTGAGCCTCTTTGACAGCTTCCTCTGTACCGACGATGGTGATCAGTTCTTGTTCTTTGTCGTCTGCCGTGGGGAAAATGATCCGGGCTCCGGTGTTATCGCGCACCTTACGGATGTTGGCGCCACCGCGTCCAATCAGGAACTTGTGGTACTCTGGCTTGGCGCGCAGCTCACTGGTATGGTTCTTGATTTGCTGCATTAAGAGATGCTCATTATTTATTGATGGTATTGTTGGAGGCGGGGGGGGGGGGGGGGGGAAGGTGCTTGGTGACAGGAGAGGGAGATGGGGGAACAAACCCCAGGCCTGTTAAACCTCAAGCATGAAGGTAGAATGATTGAGACCCAAAGTAGGTTCACTAGGTACAGATTTGCTACAGAGCTGTTCTTCCAACTCCTGAATGCTGCAGCCTTTCCCATATCATATTATTTTTATCAGTACTATGTTAGTCAGAGGTTGTGTGCTCAAGTCCCACTGCAGGGACTTGAGCACACAAATCCAGGCTGACACTCCAGTGCAGGGCTGAGGGAATACTGCACTGTTGGAGGTGCTGCCTTTCAGATGAGACGTTAAACCGAGGCCGTCTGCTCTCTCAAGTGGACGTAAAAGATCCCATGGCAGTATTTCGAAGCGCAGGGGAGTTATCCCAGGTATCCTGGCCAATATTTATCCCTCAATCAGCATAACAAAAAAAATGATTATCTGGTCATTGTCACATTGCTGTTTGTGGGAGCTTGCTGTGCGCAAGTTGGCTGCTGCGTTTCCCACATTACAACAGTGACTACACTCCAAAAGTACTTCATTGGCTGTAAAGCGCTTTGAGACCTCTGGTGGTCACGAAAGGCGCTATATAAATGCAAGTCTTTCTTTCTTGTTATTTTTAAGCTCGAATAGTTGAGCCCTACATGCTCTTTATCCTCCCTATAACCTCACTGTGTTGACATCATGATTCAATTTCATGCTCTGCCTCCTCCCCCGGACCTCAAACTGCGTAATCCCATGCCTCTTCCCATCTTTCTTCCTTCTTGGAATCCACTAGCTTTTAAAAGCCAACCTTGGCATGGTGTACTCAAAACATTCTGATTTACCTCGCTCTCTCACAGATATTGATACTGTTTGCTCTAACCTTCGTCTCTCAATTAAAACGAGAGAGAAAGTTAAGCTGCTGAAGTCAGCAATGCTGTCAGCTGAGAAATATTTCACAAAAATGGCCCACTCCATCGTGAAAGGACTTCTGCTATTTCATCATTCAGGTCAATGTTTTCATTTTAAATCAGACACAGGATAGAATCCCAAGAGCTAAGTCACTCCAGAGGATGAAGGAAAAGCAAATGACTATGTTCACTGATCAGTAGTAAATTGCAGCATACAATGTTGTGTTCATTGGACTCGTCGCTACCTAAGTGGGGGAGGTGCAGTCAGGAATGATGATTGTCTAGTCTGTGCAAACATCAATGCAATTTCTCATTTGAGATCTGGAGATACTTAAATGGCGCTTCAAGTATCTTGTCTTTGTTTTCCCAGATTAAGTCAGCAGTTATTTGTTTCAGATATCCCGTACTTGTGTAATTAAGATTAGTTATATGTTGACCTGTGTCCTTCCTATGCCAACAGTAGGCAAGTGGCATGAATTAGGTCTTCACTTCACTCATGAAAGACGACAAACTTGTATTTATGAACACGTATATTTGTAACACCTAAAGCTCTGATTGGATCTCCCTGAGCACATGACTGATTGCTGATTGGTCCCCTAAGACACACCCAGCAGTTTCTCAGGAATGTGTCATTAGAACCGCCCTGCCGATGTAATCAACGACTTTGGAAAGTGTAATTTGAGCCAATCGGACTGCCGACTCCAGACAGAACAGGGCTCACTCTCACAAGTTAAGACTTTCTCCCACTCCCCCAAACAATTCCTGCCCCACCCCCCCCCTCACCCAGGTTCATAACCTGATCTCCCCTCCTCCCTCCTAGCCCAAGTTACTGACCTAACACCCCCCCAACCATCACTGACCTAATCCCCTGCCCATCCCCCCCAAGTTACTGACCTAATTCCCCCCCTCATTACTGACCTAATCCCCCCCCCCCCAATTACTGACCTAATTCCTCCCCCCCCCCAATTACTGACCTAATCCCCCCCCTCAATTACTGACCTAACCCCTCCCCCCCCCAAAGTTCCTGACCTCCTCTCTCTCTCGGATCCCCACTCTCTCCCTTAGATACCCTGTTTCTCTCCCCCCCCCCTTCTCTCCGACCCCCCCTCTCTCTCTCTCCGATCCCTCTCTCACTTCTCGCTCCCCTCTCTCCGACCGCTCTCCTCTCTCCGATCTCTCTCCTCTCTCCTCTCTCCGATCTCTTCCCTCCCCGTCTCTCTCCCAGTCTCCTGCGCAGAAGGACGCAAAATGGTTCTTGCAGATAATCACTGTGTATTTATACAGCGTTTTTCACGCAGCGTTTTTCACTGCCTCAGGACATCCCAAAGCGTTTTACACCGAATTAAGTGTTTTTGAAGTTTAGTCATGGTTGTAAAGTAGGAAACACGACAGCCAATTTGTGCACAGCAAACTCCACAAACAGCAATGAGAGAATGACCAGATCATCTGTTTTTAGGTGTTGGTTGTGGGCTAAATTTCGGCCAGGACACCGGGAATATATAGTGTCACGGGATTGTTTGCGTCTACCCGAGAGAAGACAGGGCCGTGGTTTAACATCTCATCTGAAAGACGGCACTTCCAACACTCAGCACTCCCTCAGTACTGCACTGGAGTGACAGCCTGGATTAGGTCAAGTCTCTGGAGTGGGATTTGAAGCCACGACCTTTTGACTCAGAAGTGAGAGAGTGCTACCACTGAGCCACGCTGACACCCCATGCCTGAGGAAGGAGCACGTTAATGCGCCAGAGCGCTTCACCCACATTTTTTTTTACAAATTCTCTCTCTCCCTTCTAAACACACCCGGGATTGGCAACTGGAACAGGTTCTATAATGAACTACATACAATCTGGTACAGCAGCCTTCTCACTCTAAACACCATAAAGGTACCTTTTCCTCAGCCAAGTGAAGGAGCTGTTTCTTGGCCTTGTCGACCTCCTCAGTAGATCCCCTGATGGTGACTGTGTCGCTTCCTGATCCTTCAGTGGGGAAGTGGATGTGCACCCCCCCGCACTCCTCCATGATGGAGCGGACAAAGCGGCCCTTCGCACCAATCAGAGAATTGTGGAGTTTGGCGGGAATACAAACTTCAACTTCGGTGATGTTTGCCTAGAGGGGGAAAAAAACTAATTAACATTCATGAAAAATTCCCTTTGGGGCTAATTTGTATACTCATTAAAAAAGGTAAGGGGCGTTGATGTTGGGAAACTAATTTCACATATCCAGCGTAAGCACCGAGCAGAGAGGTTTATTCATCATCGGTCCAGGCTGGATTTGAACCTGGTGCCAGAGGTGAAATCTCATTTGCTTCCAGTCTCGCCTGGGATATTTAGGAGCCCTTTCCTCCTCTAACACAATCTTTCAAAACCAATGGAGTCTTGGCACAGCTGGAGATTGTGGTGGGGGAGAAAGGGAAACATTACAGATTCCTCTGTCCCACAGTGCCACAGACATATGAGGAATTTCCAGTGCCACTCACCAAGCCCCATAGACAATACAGCTGTCTGACTGTCTACTATAAAGACACAAGGGCTGGATTTTGCGCTCGGGGTTTTTCCCCGGAGCAGAGTGAAAGGCGGCGTTCAGGTCTCCTGCGTCCCTTCGCGATCCTCCGGTCCGTTTTTGCGGTGGCACTGAGCAGCACCGCTGGGAAGAGCTGCACCGGGTGTGCAACGCCCCTCGGTGTGACACCGGCAGTTGTTTGGCCACTTGCCCGATCCATCCGCCCGCAATGAGCGCCTGGGAAATCAGCATAGCCAGCGGCACAGAGGAAGGTAAGGTACTCCAAAGGTAAGTGCGAGTGTTTGTTCTTTTAATTTTTTTAGCGATTTGTGTTGTGGTGGCGTGGGCAATGTTTTGGGAATGTTTTTGTGCTTTTTTTTTTAAAGTTTCTCCCTCCCTCCCGCCTCTCTCGGAGCGCACACGGCCCGGCACTTTAGTTCGCAAGTTTCTTATCCTTGCGCCACGAAAAGTGTACAAAGCTTCCCTTCGTGCTGCGCCCCGACGCAGGGCCCAGAAGCCGAAAATTCTTTACCAAAGTGCAAACTATTCCCGGCCGGTAACTTTCCTGCCCCGCCTCTGTTTTTGCCCATAAAACTGAAAAGCCTAAAATCCAGCCCTGCGACCTGTTCCCATGTAACTTGTCTCATTGTTTTTCTCCACAGGGGAAGCAGCGCAATGCTTCCCAATGCCTCATCCCATACCCTTCAACATCCCAGATAAACCGTTGCAGTTTTCCAGAGGAACATCATGAATGGAGAGTGTGGGAACACTAACCCTCTGCTTCAATCAACTAGACAGTTCTCCTGTACTAAAATTGGGCCCTGTTCTCAAAATTGTTGGGACCGAAGGTGGTAATTCTGCCCCCCGGCCCCACAAGTAACAGGAATGTTGCTCTTGGACTAGTGTTGGAACTTCTCTTCAGGGGTTGCACAGCGTCTAAACACCTGGCTCTACAGAGTGAAAAAAATCACTAGAATCTCCCTTACAGATAAAAAAAAATGTTGAATCTCCTCTGGCGAAAAGAACTGAACTGTTAAAACTGCAAGCTAGCTGAAAGCGGTTCATACCAGTTCCTTCTGGATTGCCAGGATTCTGGTGCGAGCTACTTCACAGTTGGCTTTCTTTCCTGTAATAATGATCATCTCAGAGTTGCTGTTTTCTGCCGGCAAATCAATCTTTGTATTTGTTTCTTCACGGATCTGGAAAGAATCGAAAATTAATCAGCAACTCTCTTGAAGTTCAGCAGAACTCTTTCTAGTCTTGCCCACTGTGTATGATTAGTGGAAGCCAAGGCGGACAGCTGTTGTCATGGGGACATACTAAACTTTTCTCACTAGACACAACACGGCCGACGATGTCCTTAGGAAAAGGTTGAAATATGACTATCCAAACAGTAAATGTCAATGACTCATTGGGCATTGGATTAAACCCGTTCATTTTAATAATTTAAAGGAAAGCTAAAAATTATTTATAACAAGCCTTCTTTTTAGAAACTGGGCCTTCTCCATTTGTTCGCGGATCTTTAAGAGATGCTGAAATCATGAACAGTCAACAGACTTCTGTCCACTTTTTGCTAAGTCAGGTCAAGAAGGCCGGACAAACAAGTTCTCCTACTCCCAAAGACGAATCACCCTTCCCTCTATTACTGTATAAAAAGGATCCCTAAAGAACAGTTAACATTTCTTAACAATGTAAACTTGGCATGTATGCAAGAACTTCTCACTCCTCTGGATCAGTGGGTAGATAAGATACACAATATAGTTTGGCATTCAACCCCACTGAGCAGCAAGATTTCACCGGTCTTCTTTACTGGGTTACCTGATGTCAGACAATTAATAAGACAATTATAGATTTCCTGCCTTTTCTTTTTATTTGGCTTTAAAGGATTTAAATAGGCAGGAGAATTCAGTAGGAGAGAGAGATAACTACCACAACTTGTATTTATATAGTGCCTTTAATGTAGTGAAATGTCCCAAGGCGCATCACAGGAATATTATGCGATACAAATTTGACACCGAGCCGCATAAGTAAAAATTAGCGTAGGTGATCAAAAGCTTGGTCAAAGAGGTAGGTTTTAAGGAGCGTCTTGAAGGAGCAAAAAGAGGTAGAGAGGTTTAGGCAGAGAGTTCCAGAGTTTGGCGCTCCGGCAACAGAAGGCACGGCCACCAATAGCTGAGCGATTATAATCAGGGATGCTCAGGAAGATAGAATTAGAGGAGCGCAGACATCTCGGGGGGGGGGTGGGGGGTTGTGGGGCTAGAGGAGATTACAGAGATAAGAGATAGGGAGGGGTGAGGTCATGGAGAGATTTGAAAATAAGGCTGAGAATTTTGAAATTGAGGCAATGTAGGTCAGTAAGCACAAGAGATAAGAAAATAAATGAGATGGAAAAAGAGAAAGAAAGAGTATTTAAATAGCACCTTTCATATCCATAGTGGAAAGAGAAACACTGGATGCAAGACTGTTGAGAATACTTCAGGCACTAGGTTTTCATACTTTCATATATATTAAACGTCTCAGGCCGTGTGCACTTCTCATTAAGTGTCACACTTGTAACACTTTGCACTTCATTGATTACATCCCTATTGTAATAAAATAGCACATCACCTGACTCAGTAAATAACACCATGGGAGGGAGATCTGATGAATAGATAAATAGATTTAGACAGAAAGAATAAATAGACAAAAGCATCAATCCATTTAAAGATGACTGTGGGAAGCTGGAATCCAGGGACACAACTGGTGTCATTAAACAAGACAACTTGTATTTATATAGCGCCTTTAACGTAGTAAAATGTCCCAAGACACTTCACAGGAGCATTATGAAGCAAAATTTGACACTGAGCCACATAAGGAGATATTAGGGCAGATGGTCAAAGAGCTAGGTTTTAAGGAGCATCTTAAAGGAGGAAAGAGAGGTAGAGAGGCGGAGAGGTTTAGGGAGGGAGTTCCAGAGCTTGGGGCCTAGGCAGCTAAGGCACGGCCACCGATGGTGGAGCGATTATAATCGGGGATACGCAAAAGGCCAGAAGTGGAGGACGCAGATTTCTCGGAAGGTTGTAGGGCTGGACGAGGTTACAGAGATAGGGACGGGCGAGGCCATGGAGGGAATTCAAAACAAGATGAGGATTTTGAAATCAAGGCGTTGCGTAACCGGAAGCCAATGTAGATCTGCGAGTATAGGGGTAATGGAAGAACAGGACTTGGTGTGAGTAAGGACAAGGGCAGCAGAGTTTTGGATGACCTCAAGTTTACAGAGGCTGGAAGATAGGAAGCCAGCCAGGAGTGCGTGGAACAGTCAAGTGTAGAGGTAACAAATGCATGGATGAGGGTTTCAGCAGCAGATGAGTTGAAATTCTATAGAGGTTCCTGAGTATGAGAAAATGCCTATTACTTTAAAAAGGTACCTGTGAACAGTAAAGTTAACATCTGTTCTGTGGAAAGACTCTGAAGCGACGTGGGTAGCTCTACTGGGTTAACACTGGAAAAATCTCTCACTGAAAGGGGAGCCTTTTCAAAATAATTGTGACACAATAGACAGCAGAAATTAAGTTTCTTAACTAATTCCTATGGTGTCTAATGGCCAAGAAGTCATGTAATAGGAGGTAATTCATGGCATTGTATAGAACTTATAATCAGGAAAGATACTATAATTAGAGTCTCTCTTGAAAGCCTTGTTATTTTTTTTAACATGCATTAATGACCTGGATATGGGGATAGTAAGTAAAAGCTCCAAGTTTGCCACAATCTCAAAATAGGAAGTCAGGGTAACGAATGATGAGGAAAAATAGAACTAGATTTAGAGTCAGATTATCCAATGTAAGTACCCGGGACCACTGGATCGCCTGGGCACAGCAAATACAAGAGGAGTGAGTGGGGAATGGTACATCCCTAACAAAGTCCACCCAATTTTCTGTCCATCAATTTAAAGATGCAAAATTGGGCAGGCTCATGAATACCCTCAGAATATTCAATGACCAGAAGCGGACTTCAGAATCCGATGAAGCATGAATATTAACAGGGCAGTTTGAAGATTCCTTGACTACGTTACAGTTGGAATGCCCACCAAAATTAGCCTGGATTGCTGGTAATATGCATCACTTGTCTGGTAATTATAAAGCGTAAAAACGTATTACGCACAATTGGCTACAGGTAATCCAATGCCTTCCCATCTTTCGAAAGAGTTGTGCCACCTTCATAAATTGGAATTAGACATTAATAAGGCATCATGTCAATGATTTAAATCTAGTCTAAATATCCTTCTACAAGCTAATAAAACACAATGTTGCCTTACACAACAATTGCCTCTGGACTCATATTCTTCTTAACCTTGATGATGATGGACTTGGTCCTTCACCTAGTTTTCCCAATGAAAATAAATCAGAAAGGATGCAGACTACAGAGATCCCATCCACTGGTGGAATAAATTTCTAGTTTCACAATTCCTTGATCTGACCCCCATGTCCAATTTTAAGTTCAACACTGGTTCAAGGAATCAAAGTGGAGAAAATGACATTGCATTGGTAATGTTCTAGCTCCAGATGTTAGTAGCAGAATTTCCTGCTGCAAGTGTTTATTGAATGTCACCCCTCTCCTCATCTAGGTTTCACTAGCACTGCATTAGCTTTAGTTTTGATTAATTTACTGAACTGTCCAATGTAGACAACGTAAAATCTTGGATTCTTTGTGCCCAATTAGATTAACCAGCCATTGAATCCTGGGGCATAAAGCTTGATCTAGCACAACCCAACAAAGACCTTTTTGAATAACAGAGGGAGACAACCCATTTTTGAGTTTCAAGAAAGTGGGACAACTATGTTGGGCGTTGGGTGTACATGCAGCCATTTTAACCAGCATCAATGAAGGCTGTCAAATTGGGCAACTGAGGAAAAGTTTTGTTGTTATCTTGACTTGCGCCTTCTCATCTTGTACCAATATGGGCCCTCTTAACAGATAGGAACATCAACCTTGAGGACCGTAGGTGTCAATTCAATATTGCAGTTGGGTTATGGATGAGTATTTTAATATATTAATTATATAAACTTCCTGAGGTAGTCTACAATTCTCTCAACCTCACATCAGCAGCTGTGATGCAGAATGATGAGAACTTCAGATGTCAAACAATACGCTCGGATCTATTGTGCGGTTTTGTGAAAGTCCTCACCTAACCAGAATACTCCATCACATCTACCCATATGAACTAATATAATTTACCAGGTCTTCTCACAATTGATCTGGAGTGTCAGCATAAAGGCTACAATTCTGTAAGAAAACAAGCGTTTAATTTATTTTTGTGTTTTGCTGCTCCCAGTCTATGGAATGCTCCTCCTTACTTCAAAATCAATGATCAGAAGGCCCCAAGGTTTTCTCCTAGTTATCTTGCTCTCCGACTTGGTTTCCCCTTACCAGCTTTGCTTCTTTCCTGTAGATAAAGGCTCAGCACACATATAACACGCACACATACCTTCTTGATATTTGCTCCTCCTTTTCCAATTATATTTTTGTGGAACTGCTTGAAGATGGGCACGGAGACTGAATAGCTATTCTCCACCTAAAGTTAAAGTGGAACATAATCAATAACAATGCCAGTGAAATGTCCACACACACAGCTCTGGCCATGAACAGGACATACATTCTAACTCATGCCTTTTCCCACCCTCAAAATGACAATAATGGAAGTTTGACAGCCCCAGGTGGCATATGTAGCATAGTGGCTATGTTACTGGGCAAGTAATCCAGAGGCCTGGACTAATGATCCCGAGACAAGAGTTAAAATCCCACCACGGCAGCTGGGGAATTTAAATTCAGTTAATTAAATAAATCTGGAATCAAAAGCTAATGTCAGTAATGGTGACCGTGAAACTCATGATTGTCGTGAAAACCATCTGATTCACTAATGTCCTTTATAGGGAAGGAAATCTGCCGTCCTTACCCGGTCTGGCCTATATGTGACTCCAAACCCACAATGTGGTTGACTCTTAACTGCCCTTTGAAATGATCTAGTGAGCCATTTAGTTGTATAAGGCCTTCTCAAGGGCAATCAGGGCTGGGCAATAATTGCTGGCCTTGCATCCCACAAATGAATAAAAAACAAGAGATCACCATCATCTACAGCACGTTTCTCGGTATATTGGTCAGGACAGTTACCGCTCAGTAGCATGCTCTTGTTTTCCTGCAATATCTATAGATTTCCCAACATTTTGTACAGTATTGATGTGCTGACAAGAGGTCACTATGGTTCTCAAGTCTCCTCCCAAACACTGAACAATGCAAAAACCATCCTGCTGCTAATCTTTCCACCAGACTCATCCACCCTGCAGCACAATGCTCCCTTATCCCACCTCACTCATGCTTCACAGTACAGTCCATTTAAGGTGGAGACAGACAGATTTTTGAGCGATAAGGGAGTGAAGGGTTATGGGGGGGGCGGGCAGGGAAGTGGAGCTGAGTCCATGATCAGATTGGCCATGTTCTTATTGAGTGGCGGAGCAGACTCGAGGGGCCAATGGCCTACTCCTGCTCCTATTTCTAATGTTCTTATGCACAGAACATACGTTGCCTCCCTTTCAATAGCCAACATTGTGCATACCTTGCTTTGCCCTTGCACTTTGTAGCATGGCACAGGCTATGCTCCCACTCTTGCTCTGCTGACCCTTCTTCCCAGTAGGACACAGCCCACCAGCCACTTACCAGTTCAGCCACGATTTTCTGCAGGAACTTGGCACATTTTTCTACTTCATTTTTGGGGCCGCGGAGTTGCACGATGTCACTCTTTTGACTTGGATCCGGGAAATTAATAATGACCTAAATTGGGGTGAGAGATACCCATAGTCAATGCAACAGGAATCCAAACACAATGATTAGAACTGGAGACCAGGTTGATAAAGTCACAGCTCCTTGCACTGGTTACCTCGGGGAACTTGTCACGGATCTCCTTGACCTTCTCTCCCTTCTGGCCAATGATCGTACGGTGAAAGCGATGTTCGATAATCAAATCCTTGGTGCGTTCATTTTCCTGTGAATCATAGAAATTCTTTTAATCAGCAAGGGCAGACTGTGGAATCATTATTTGTTGCCTTCAACTGCACCTCTTCGCAATGCTGAAATGCATTGGGTTCACTCAATATCTTGATACGGCGGCACTAGGCAGATCTTAGATTTGTGCTGAGTTAGCTGAAGTGGTAGGATGGATAATAAGTGAAGACTGAAAAAAAATTATTCTATTCCTAGTCCTGATAACTCTACTAGCAGCTCTTAATGGAAGCACATCGTATCAGAAACAGCCTTACATCACTATAACTGAACTGGCCATGGCAAAAGTAACTTTATATCTAACTTGCATTTGACCTGGGAGGACTTGATGGCAACATTAAGCGGGCCAAGAAAAAAAATATTCCCTTTCCCCAAAGGAACTCCTTGGGGCCGAAATTGTGTATTGCCCCGGTTGGGGACGGTAACTTTTCCGAGGCCGGACAATCTGCGCCCGGTGCAGGAGGACAGCCCCAGAAGCGAAATTGGGTTTACCATCCCGGACAGGGAAAGAAGCGCAATGTCACTTGCTCCAATTCCTCTCGGGGCGAGAGCAGGAGCACTACCCGGGCGAACACTGGAGCGCTACATGGCCTCTCCGCGTAACACTGACGTGTTCCATGGGCCCTCCCAATCCGTTAAGGGGAGGGATGCTGCGGGCCCTTGACGGGCCCATACTAGACCGCTGGGATGCGGGGTGCTGTGGCCGCAGCCCGGCACCGAAACGGAGTGCCGGAGTGTACGATCACGGCCCGGACCCCTCAAAATCAGCAAAGGCCCACCCGGCAATTCAGCAATGGTGCTCAGCAGCGCACATCTCCCCTTTAAGTTTCGTCCCACGAGTGAAGTGCGGCCTGGTTCACGACCTGCGAGGCTGGCACGGACATCGCCCATGGCGGCCTCATTAGGCGCTGCCCAATTTCTGCCGCGGGGCGAAAAGGGGTCATCGCCGGAGGCGCAATGGCCCAGGGCGCTTTCAGCAGGGGTTTCGGTTTCACGCCTACGCCAACTCACGCACAATTTCGCGGTAGCCGGTAGCCACCCCACCCCACAAAGACAAAAACATTGTCGCGTTCCCCCCGGAGACGCTCATGGCAGGCGCACAAATGGGGAATTTCGCGCCCCCCCCCCATGTATTCAAGTGGTGTATAGCAATTGTATTCAGGTGTTGGGACGCTCGTGCACATATTATTTTTTATTCGTTCACGAGATGTGGGCATTGCTGGCTAGGCCAGCATTTATTGCCCATCCCTAAATGCCCTCGAAGGTGATGGTGAACTGCCTTCTTGAATACAACTGAGTGTCTCGCTGGGCCATTTCAGAGGGCAGTTAAGAGTTAACCGCATTGCTGTAGATCTGGAGTCACATATAGGCCAGACCAGGTAAGGGCGACAGATTTCCTCCCCTAAAAAGGACATTAGTGAACCCGATGGTTTTTTATAACAATCCAGTAGTTTCATTGTCACCATTACTGATATTAACTTTTTATTCCAGATGTTATTTAATTAACCGATTTAAATTCCCCAGCTGCTGTGGTGGGATTTTAATTCGTGTCTCTGGATTATTGTCCAGGCCTCGGGATTACTGGTTCCAGTAACATATGCTACTGTACCCTCATCATATGCATATATATAATATATGAGAGTAGGCTGGGGGAGGGTCGCGAGCTGATCTTGGGGTCCATAGTATGTAATATGTGTCTCCGTAAACAGAGGCTAGTAAGTAACTAAAGACCGGACTCCAGCGTGCTATCCTTCACCTATCCGACTTTTACACTCCTGACTCTGAACATAAAGACCGAACTTTCCTTATTGACAAATTACTTTCAAACGAGTAGCCCTTGTCCAACAGACATGCTCAACTCAGGTTACAGTGGTCCTACATGTCATACTGAAATCTCATTATAATGATTACAAAACTCCTCTATTGGGTCAATGCACCAAGTGGTGTGATACTACACCAGACAGACCAAAAAGTTTCAGAATTTAATCCACAATCTGTAGATCACAGCCATGACAGCAATTGAGGTGCTAGTTGGCCTCAGCACCTTTGGACTAGCGAGCAAGAAAGCAGCCAAGATCCCCAGTCCCAATCACCATCAAGTGAACCTTGCATGTATCGAGGGTGCGATTGGGTTTGGTTGTGAAGTCTGCCATGGCCAGATAGGCTGCCAGGGATCAATGTTTAGACTCGACAACAAATTGCATTTATGTAGCGCCTTTAACGTAGCAGGCCGTCCCAAGGTGCTTCACAAGATGTTACCAATCAAAATTTGACACCGAGCTGAAGGAGACATTCCACAACTGCAAGACATTGCATGTGGAAATCTGCACATCGATATCCAAACCTCAGCAGCATAGCTGTCAGATACAAGAGTGTTACGTTGGGATTAGAATTTGCAGCTGCCAAGAGACTGAAGCAGTCTGCCCCCATTAAACTGCGTCCATGTCTTTCAACTTTCCTCTCACCATTCTGGACGCAAGTTCCAACAGCTCCTTCTTGGCATCTTGAACTCCCTGAGGGTCTCCTTCGATCCGGATTAGATTACTCTTCTCATTATCAGGGGGGATTCGCACCAAGACTTTGTACTGATCTTTGATACGATTTACTTAGAAGGAAAGAGTAAAAGAAAATAAAAAAATAGCCATTACCACATACAACAGAGATCCAGGTAACATCAAAATCCGAGCTTTTGGACTCAGTTACACAGATTATGATAAACTTCAATGCTGTAATGAATGACAGAGGAGACTGATGTAGAGGTTTGGTATCAGGTAGAAATGTTCTACTTTTCTCTTTAATTGGACCCAGCTTTTGGCTGTGAGGTGCAACTACTGGGATTTGAAATAAGACTCTTCTGCATTCAAAATGCAAGTGCTTAAAATCACTGCCACATGTCAAGTTTCTAGTTATCCAGTCTGTCACATCAAGTCTGTATTTTTTTCTCTATAATGGAAATGAACAGGAAGTAGATTGGTAAAACAACAACTTGTATTTATATAGCGCCTTTAACATGGTAAACATCCCAAGGCGCTTCACAGCACTGTTAGAAGACAAAACAGGTAAATTTGACACCGAGCCACATAAGAAATTACAGCAGATGACCAAAAGCTTGGTTAAAGAGGTAGGTTTTAACGAGCGTCTTAAGAGGGAAGAGAGGTAGAGAGATGGAAAGGTTTAGGGAGGGTGTCCCAGGCAGCTGAAGGCATGGCCACCCATGGTTGAGCAGTTATAATTAGGGATGTTCAAAAAAGCAGAATTTGAGGAGCGCAGACATCGCATGTAGGGCGCATGGCCTCAAATCCCACAATCACCCCATCCATCAAATTTCTTCAGGCTACCTACTTTTGGCACATCACCAGTATTTACACAACACCAAACCTGTATGGGTCTCTTCTCCCTCTACCCCTCCCAAGCAATGATCAGAGGGATATTAAAGATCAGCTCTGCTCCGGTGTGCAGGAGTACTGTGACACCTTAGTGCAGCAGAAGCATACACTGCGGGAGTGAATGGAGGGCGATTCGATCCATGTGTCTTATCAGCGTTCCATTACTGCAGGTCAGCTACCTGCCGCCTGGTATTCAATGTCCATCTATCTCTTTGAACATTGTAGGTCGCCCCAACCTGCGTGAGAAGACCACTGCAGGTGGGGGCTATAAATAGAACTGGAGCGCCAGGCCCTGGAACATCGTGGGCGAAGGTGCGGCGAATGAGGGTACGGGGCCCAGAGGCAGCATGGGCCAGCCCACACTGCGATATGTGTGCGCACTAGGTCCGTGCAGCAGATCAGGTCTCCAGACATCCTGGTTAATCCTTGCCACTGGATAAAGACCGAGCTCTGTCAAGCCCGTGTGGTGGCTGATGTGCAATGGTCACCACACGTTAAAAAAATCCATGCACAGACATCTTCCACCTCCTCAATTGGAGTTCAGGACAGGAACATCGGGTCCTTCATTGAAACATCTGTGAACTCTTGTGGAAGCAAGTCATCCTCGTTCGAGGGACCGCCTATGATGATGATGATGATTGATGATCTCTTTGAACTACATTTATAAAACATTTCACCAAAGACAGTTCCAGACACTTACTGTTTGTTCCATTCTTCCCAATAAGGTGGCGGTGAAACTTGGGATCAACTGTCAATTCAGTGTAGTCCATACGATTCACCTGTAATTAAAATATTAACGCAAGCCAATTTTATCTCAAGCTTTACAACTTGGATAGAATCAGAGAAAAATGATGATATGGAAGGAGGCCATTCGGTCCATGCCGGTCAAAAAAGAGCTACCCACCTAATCCCACCTTCCAGCACTAGGTCTGTAGCCCTGTAGATTATGGCACTTCAAGTGCACATCCAAGTAGTTTTTACAATGTCATGAGGGTTTCTGCCTCTACCACCCTTTCAGGCAGTGAGTTCCAGAACTCCACCGCCCTCTGGGTGAAGAAATGTTGCCTCATCTACAGTCTACAAGTAAACCTACAGAAGGTCTATCCTACACCGTGCTCACACAGGGTCTATCCTAGACCGTGCTCACATAGGGTCTATCCTACATCGTGCTCACACAGGGTCTATCCTACACTGTGCTCACACAGGGTCTATCCTACACTGTGCTCACACAGGGTCTATCCTACACTGTGCTCACACAGGGTCTATCCTACACTGTGCTCACACAGGGTCTATCCTACACTGTGCTCACACAGGGTCTATCCTACACTGTGCTCACACAGGGTCTATCCTACACCGTGCTCAAACAGGGTCTATCCTACACTTTGCTCACACAGGGTCTATCCTACACCGTGCTCACACAGGGTCTATCCTACACTGTGCTCACACAGGGTCTATCCTACACTGTGCTCACACAGGGTCTATCCTACACCGTGCTCACACAGGGTCTATCCTACACCGTGCTCACACAGGGTCTATCCTACACTGTGCTCACACAGGGTCTATCCTACACCGTGCTCACACAGGGTCTATCCTACACTGTGCTCACACAGGGTCAATCCTACACTGTGCTCACACAGGGTCTACACTAGATCTGCGCTAAAGCCTACACAGGATCCACCTTCCATTAAAGTCCCTGAACAATCTACCCTGAATTTTACCAAACCTGAAAGCATGCTTGCCATATGGAACTCTTACACTAACTGCCATTAAAAAGCTAAAGTAGAAATATCAGAAATCAAATAAAAACAGATAATGCTGGAAATACACTGCAAGTTGGCAGTATTTGAAGGGACAAGATGAGCTACCCCCTTTATCAGGACAAAGTCTCTCCACCATGAAAATGTTTAACCTGACAAAGGGTTAATCCATCTTTTATCTCATCAGGTATTGATGCACCTGCTGTGTATCTGCAGCATTTTCTATCTTCATTCCTAAACACCAACCTCAGAGGAGTACCCCCGACTCGGTATTTCTCTTTACAACTCCAGCTATCTCCGACACCTATTGGAGAGAAAATTCCAATTCAATGCCTTGAAGCACTCAGTTATGTATAGTTCTCTGATATGGATTTGTGCCCACCTCGAAGTGGGTTGAATCGAGAAGTTCAAACTCATTTCGCCCAAGATTCTTCTAGGTCTCAGAAGGCTTACCGCCTTGTTGGTCTAACCTGGATACAAAACAAGAGCCCCGGAGGTGCAACTATGTGGAATAACATACAATAAAACCCTCCTGCTAACTCCAAAATAATCAGTAACATCTAGTCTCTCTCCTGTTCATCGTTTACATTACTCTACTCTTTGAAATGTAGATTTTGAGTTTCATTTTATAAACATTCCCCTAAATGTAAAAATAGCAATGATTAAACACCCCAGTTTCTGTCACACCCAACACTCACCAGGTCCTGCACGACAATCTCAATTTGCTCCTGGACTAGTTTCACCTCCTTGGTTGGGCCTTCCAGACAAATCTTATCCTCGCCGTCAGTGAATTCAATGTATACCTGCACCAAGATTGAAAAAGAATAATAAAATTACAGTTAAGCCCCAGATTGCTGAACCTGCTTTTGAGCATTCTTCTTCAGGTGGGAGAGTCAGTGAACGACTGCATCTACTGAACCGTGACAATGCAAAACAAGTACAATCACTGGGTAAGACTGAAGCTGTCACCTCAGCTCCAAAGTGCAGGGCACAGAGACTGGGGCAGAACAAGAACCCCCTCTGCATTGCAGGGCAGAGAGACTGGGGCAGAACAATAACCCTCTCTGCACTAGAGCACAGAGACTGGGACAGAACAATAACCCTTCTGTCCTGCAGGGCAGAGAGACTGGGGCAGAACAATAACTCTCTCTGCACTGCAGGGCTAAGAGACTGGGGCAGAACAATAACACCCTCTGCACTAGAGCACAGAGACTGGGGCAGAACAATAATCCCCTCTGCACTGCAGGGCAGAGAGACTGGGGCAGAACAATAACCCCCTCTGCACTGCAGGGCAGAGAGACTGGGACAGAACAATAACCCCCTCTGCACTGCAGGGCAGAGAGACTGGGGCAGAACAATAACACCCTCTGCACTAGAGCACAGAGACTGGGGCAGAACAATAATCCCCTCTTTACTGCAGGGCAGAGAGACTGGGGCAGAACAATAACCCCCTCTGCACTGCAGGGCAGAGAGACTGGGGCAGAACAATAACCCCCTCTGCACTGCAAGGCAGAGAGACTGGGGCAGAACAATAACCCCCTTTGTCCTGGAGCATAGAGACTGGGGCAGAATAACCCCCTCTGCACTAGAGCACAGAGACTGGGGCAGAACAATAATCCCCTCTGCACTGCAGGGCAGAGAGACTGGGGCAGAACAATAACCCCCTCTGCACTGCAGGGCAGAGAGACTGGGGCAGAACAATAACCCCCTCTGCACTAGAGCAGAGACACTGGGGCAGAACAATGATCCCCTCTGTCCTGGGGCACAGAGACTGGGGCAGAACAATAATCTCCTCTGCAATGCAGAGCGGTGAGACTGGGGCAGGCCAAAGATCCCTGGCATACCCAATAAACAATTGAAACAAGCTGAATAGTGCCTCATTCTTACAGAATCTACAAAACAATGGTTTCTTGTACCTTTGGCATTTGCTGCGTGATGCGACTCAGGTTCTGACCTTTCTTCCCGATGATGAAGCGATGTAGCCAGGACGGGGCAGTGACACTTGCTACTGTAAAACTATTTGCCTTGAAAACGGGAGGAAGAGTGAGAGAGAAAATGCTGGTTAACCATCTCAATAAGGATGCACGGTCACAGAGTTACTCATATATATGTTGTGCCACAAACCCTTTGCTGGTATCTTAGTGGTACACAACGGACCTGTGAACTACTCTTCCTATGTACCCGTTCACCACAGAAACCGCTGGGACTTGGTTTGTAGTAAAAGTAAAAAAAGGGCACATACAATTTGAAACAAAGACACAGACGACACTGAGAGTTAAAGATCAACAGTTTAAAGAAAAAAATCTCAAGTGCTGGAAAGGTGGGTCAAGCATAAATCCATCTTATTTTTCTCTTTAAAACTAGAAAAAAATACTCACGCTGTAGACCATCACACATCTACAACATTACCTTTGAGAGGACTTCCAGAGGATACGACCAAAGCTTTTTACGTGATGAAAGGAATACATTGGGCTGGGTGGGTACGTTATTTCAGTTGGATAGAGAGGGGAGGGCTTGGCAACATCAGTACAAAGTAAGAAAAGTTACGTTAAACAGAAAGAACTTCTTTTCACAGAGAATCGTTGGCCTGTGGAATAGATTGCCAGTATGTGCAATTAGTGTGGATTCACTATAGGCCTTCGAGAGGGAGCTGGATTAGTTACTGCGAGGGGTAGACATCTCACGTTATAGAAGGTGAATGGGTCAGTGCTGAATGGAGTCATCAGTTACTGCAGTTTCCTGGAACTTGCTCGAGTGCCTTTGGGGGTCGGAGAGGACTTTTCCACAGTTTTTCCTAAATTGGCTGAAAGTTTTTTTTTTCTCTGGATTTGCCTCCCCCAGGAAATTGCATGACCTGTGGGGGAGGGAGGGGTGGCAGTTCTTGACGGAGCGTAGGCTGTACCATGCCTGGATGGACCAGATGGAGCTCGCTCGTCCTTTTTCATTCATTTCAAATGCTGATCTACTTACTGTGCATGTCTCAGTTTTTATTTCTGATCTAGGAAGGGAGCGGATAATCTTTTAGAACATTCTGAATGTGTGGAGTTCTCATAAGACTCTAAAATGCAACAGATACCAAAATCCAGGATCTCTGGGGTGTAGCAGAAATGATGTAAACCAACACAGGAAACAGAAAAACAAAGTGAAAGATATATTAAGCTCATAAATAAAAGCAACAGCTTTTTAGCAGCAGCAATCACGGACAGGAGCAGGGTCTGCCGCAGAAGGAACAAACCGACCCCACCTCCTCCCGCAGATAATAAGAACATAAGAACATAAGAATTAGGAACAGGAGTAGGCCATCTAGACGCTCGAGCCTCTCCGCCATTCAACAAGGCTGATCTGGCCGTGGACTCAGCTCCACTTACCCGCCCACTCCCCGTAACCCTTAATTCCCTTATTGGTTAAAAATCTATCTGTGACTTGAATACATTCAATGAGCTAGCCTCAACTGCTTCCTTGGGCAGAGAATTCCAGATTCACAACCCTCTGGGAGAAGAAATTCCTCCTCAACTCGGTTTTAAATTGGCTCCCCCGTATTTTGAGGCTGTGCCCTTTAGTTCTAGTCTCCCCAACCAGTGGAAACAACCTCTCTGCCTCTATCTTGTCTATCCCTTTCATTATTTTATATGTTTCTATAAGATCACCCCCTCATCCTTCTGAACTCCAACGAGTAAAGACCCAGTCTACTCAATCTATCATCATAAGGTAAACCTCTCATCTCCGGAATCAGCCTAGTGAGTCGTCTCTGTACCCCCTCCAAAGCTAGTATATCCTTCCTTAAGTAAGGTGACCAAAACTGCACGCAGTACCCCAAGTGCGGCCTCACCAATACCCTATACAGTTGCAGCAGGACCTCCCTGCTTTTGTACTCCATCCCTCTCGCAATGAAGGCCAACATTCCATTCGCCTTCCTGATTACCTGCTGCACCTGCAAACTAACTTTTTGGGATTTGTTTCGGACCGTTGGTTAAATGGTGTAATGGTGAGCACTCTGGACTTGGAATCCAGCGATCCGAGTTCAAATCTTGGGAAAAGCTGAATTTTTCTCAAAAAAGAGTTTCATGCACAAGGACCCCCAGGTCCTTCTGCACCGCAGCATGTTGTAATTTCTCCCCATTCAAATAATATTCCCTTTTACTGTTTTTTCTCCCCCCAAGGTGGATGACCTCACACTTTCCGACATTGTATTCCATCTGCCAAACCTTAGCCCATTCGCTTAACCTATCTAAATCTCTTTGCAGCCTCTCTGTGTCCTCTACACAACCCGCTTTCCCACTAATCTTTGTGTCATCTGCAAATTTTGTTACACTACACTCTGTCCCCTCTTCCAGGTCATCTATGTATATTGTAAACAGTTGTGGTCCCAGCACCGATCCCTGTAATCTCATAATCGAAGTAAAAATACAGAATATCCCTGGTCAGGATGTCACCCCCCCAATCCACGCACTGCATTGGGAGAAAAGAAAAGCAAACTTCTGTACTTTGGTAAATTATCTTACTGCACTCTCCCCAAAATCACCTGCCGTTCCTTGAGAACAACTCCCTTGAGAAGGAAAGGACAGCTGAGCATCAAGCTGAATGTAAGCGTTATGTTTTGGGATATGGTCCCATGGGGGGGGGGGGGAGGGGGGGCCTGGGTGCAATACATGTTCAAAATGCTATTACTGAACTCAAAACTTAGTTCTCAAGGGGTGTTATTCACAGTACAGCAGGAATCACTGCCGTTAGACTGGTGGATGTTGGGCGGGGAGGTAGTCAGTGACTGAAAGCTAATACTGAAGGCCGGTTTTGGGGGGAAAAAAAGACACTGCTGGGGCTAGAGGCCGTCAGACGGCTTCAAGGATGGAATAAAGCAGAAAGACAGAAAATGTCAAGCAAGACTACCCACTAAAGTGAGGTAGCGTTGGGTATTCATTATTTTTATATTATATTTTATGGGATGACACGTTGTATTGATAGAAATAAGTGGATCAGATCATTATTGTTGTTCTATATGTTCACCTTAAGGCAGCTTAGCATTCCTGTCAGGGCTTAACTTCTCAAGTGTTCAACTTGTTCTGCATTCAAAGAGATTGAAGAAATACACATATGAAAGACACAAATATCCAATCCAGATGAAACGAGCATGTCATCGTTGCATCCCTAGGTTATGCTATCATACAAGTAGATAAGGGGCAGTGTGAATCAAAAGCAAGGCACTCAGACATGGTACTGGAGCTGAAAAACTATTGACGGCAGGCAAAATGCATTGTAGAAGGATTGTACTATTATGAAATGTAATCTGAGCTTCAACGTAACCATGTGAAATTGCAATCACTGGATGGCAGTGTGCTCCACCTACTTTAGCATAGACTTCAGTCAGAGCCTGACCAAGTTTGTCGGGTTCGCCACGAAGGATGACTGTTTCAGAGTTGCTGTCCGAGGGTGGGATTTCGACCGAGACTCCAGTCCGTTCCAAAATCTCCTGCAGTGAGTTGCCTTTGGGTCCAATAACATACTTGTGCTGAGATTTCTTCACCTCCACTGCGATCGTTGTGGTTTTCTTTTTCTAAATGTTCAAATTTTTAAATTAGTCATTTATTTAAAATGCATTGAACTCGTCCAGTGTGGCAATGGGCCACAGACCAGAAAGATCCAGATCCGATCCCCAATTTCAGTTAGGGTGGCCCAGGAATCCTACATGTGGACATAGCACCCCGGGGTTTGGGCTGGGGGTGGGGGGGGCGAGCGGTGCTTGGGAAAAGGACAGGGAAAGAAAAGATCACTGGATTTTCTCTCCTGACCATTATTCAGTGACCTCCAGTGCACCTGTTTTGACATTTGGCAAGAACGGAGTTGGGCTTAACTGTAAAACAAAAACAAAATACTGTGGATGCTGGAAACACTCGGGCAGCGTCTGTGGAGAGAGAAACACAAGAGTTAGCATTTCAGGACGATGAAAATGAAGCAAACAAGCCGAGGCGTTAACTCCACAGAAGTTGCCTGATCTGCTGAGTGTTTCCAGCTTTCTCTGTTTTTATTTTGGGTTCAACTGTGATGCCCCCACCAAAACACGTGAAGAATAGTTATTTGGGAGACGGTCCGAGCCATAGCGCAGCACAAGCTGAACAAGCAAATTCTGAATGAACATACAGTTTCAATTTTCAGACACATTCAAATATATCAATGCTCAATTTTCTCCCCTCTTCAGGCATTTTGTCCCCCAAGCTATGCCAACTTTCCTCCATGACCAGTGCTAAGAGATGCAGAACATGGAATCACTGGTACAACTCTGCATCCCACTGCTGTACAGTGGTGCTGCTAATGGACTCCTGTGAGCCATTTTCCACACCAATTAGTCACATCCGTTTTTGGTATACCCATCAGAAACAAATGCCAATTAAGCTTGGAACAAATATACTTCCAAGTGGCAATGAACCCAGTCTCCTGCGGAAGCCACTCTGTCAGCCAGAAGGCGTTCTGTGAAAGACCCAATCTGTGAAAGATTGCGCCACTTACCTTATCCTCATAGATCCTCTTGATGCGGGTAACAGCCTGTGCAACCTGTTCTTTCTCACCGGTGATAACAATCTCGTTCTTGAAGACACTTGGTGGTGGGATGTTGATTCGAGTCCCTGTCTCCTGCATCATCTCCCCGGAGATCTTGTTGAAGGGTCCAGCAATGAATGGGTGATAAACTTTCTCGATGTTGATCCTCTCGACGGCGCGCTTATCCTGTGGTAAAATAGAGAACATTTTAATCTCAAACTAATTTCTCCCTTCAAAGCAGTATCACCAAACTCAAAGGTGTAGTTTTTTTGCTGCATGCTCTGTAAACCTGAACTCCATTTGATGTGTAAGTCAATCCTGCTGCTATTCTGTGCTATACACAGTACTGGCAGACACTTTCTACCAAGTTTTGAAGACAGACAGGACTTGACAATGGTAAGACCTTTTAACAACAGACTGTTTCTTCCCTGGCAGTAAATCAGCACTGTATCTGGCTTCACTTCTTGAGGTGAACACTTAGCTCTGAATCGTGAGCTTTTGAGGAAGTGACATTAAGAGGCTGCTGGAAAGCCCTCTGACATCATATCCTTAAGTCTTTGATAAACCGTGCAGCACCTCATCACATGGAACTTTGGCTAAAGACAGGAAGCAGGGACGTATTAGAATCATAGAAATTTACAGCACGCAAGGAGGCCATTTCGGCACATCGTGTCCGCGCCGGCAGACAAAGAGCTATCCAGCCTAATCCCACTTTCCAGCTCTTGGTCCGTAGCCCTGCAGGTTACGGCACTTCAAGTGCAAATGCAAGTACTTTTTAAATGTGGTGATGGTTCCTGCCTCTACCACCCTCGGGGTGAATAAATTTCCCCTCAAAACCATCTACCAATTACTTTAAATCTATGTCCTCTGGTTGTTGACCCCTCTGCTAATGGAAACAGGTCCGTCCTATCCACTCTATCTGGGCCCCTCTTAATTTTGTGCACCTCAATAAGGTCTCCCCTCAGCGTCCTCTGTTCCAAACAACCCCAGTCTATACAATCTTTCCTCATAGCTAAAATTCTCTAATCCAGGCAACATCCTCGTAAATCTCCTCTGCACCGTCTCTAATGCAATCACATCTTTCCTGTAATATGGTAACCAGAACTGCACGCAGTACTCTAGCTGTGGCCTAACTAGTGTTTTATACAGTTCAAGCATAACCTCCCTGCTTTTGTATTCTATGCCTCGGTTAATAAAGGCAAGTAGTCCGTATGCCTTGTTAACCACCTTATCTACCTGTCCTGCTACCTTCAGGGATCTGTGGACATGCACTCCGAGGTCCCTTTGCTCCTCTACACTTCTCAGTGTCCTACCATTTAATGTGTAATCCCTTTCCTGTTAGCCCTCCCCAAATGCATTAGCTCACATTTCTCCAGATTGAATTCCATTTGCCACTGTTCTGCCCACCTGACCAGTTCATTGATATCGTCCTGCAGTCTATAACTTTATCAACCACACAGTATCATCTGCAAACTTCTTAATCATAACCCCTACACTCAAGTCTAAATCATTGATATATACCACAAAAAGCAAGGGACCCAGCACTGAGCCCTACAGAACCCCACTGGAAACAGCCTTACAGTCACAAAAACACCCATCGACCATTACCCTTTGCTTCCTGCCACTGAGCCAATTTTGGATTCAACTTGCCACTTTGCCTTGGATCCCATGGGCTTTTACTTTTGTGATCAGTCGGTCATGTGGGACCTTATCAAAAGCCTTGCTAAAATCCATATAGACTACATCAAATGCACTAGCCTCATCGACCCTCGTTACCTCCTCAAAAAATTCAATCAAGTTAGTCAGACACAACATTCCCTTAATAAATCCATGCTGACTGTCCTTGATTAATCTGTGTCTTCCTAAATGAAGATTTATCCTGTCCCTCAGAATTTTCTCCAATCATTTTCCCACCACCGAGGTTAGGCTGTTTCTACACACTATTAGGGTAGTGTGTTAAGCTGGGACGATGTACCGAGTGGAGTGTGTCAGGGATCTGTGCTAGGATCACTGCAGGTTACAAGATTTGGATAAAGATTCAGATTCACAATAGGCAGCGCACAGGCATGATGGGCCAAATAGCCTCCTTCTGTGCTGTGTCATTCTACAATGCAAGCTGGCCAAATTCACAGAAGATACCAAACTGGGGTTGTGGAGGGAAAGAAAATAGAAACAGCAGAGTCTGATGAAACATACAAGAAACTAAAATAATACCGAGACAATATTTATAAGTGGACATAACTACTGTAGATACAATTCAATAGAGCTAAGTGCAAGGTGGTACACGTTGGAAGAAAAACAGGGGACAGATTTCATTAGTGGATTCCCGAAGTGGAGGAAGTGCATCCGGGAGGGCGCTGAGCACCTCGAGTCTCATCGCCGTGAGCATGCAGAAATCAAGTGCAGGCAGCGGGAAGAGCGTGCAGCAAACCTGTCCCACCCACCCTTACCCTCAACGACTATCTGTCCCATCTGTGACAGGGACTGTGGCTCTCGTATTGGACTGTTCAGCCACCTAAGGACTCATTTTAAGAGTGGAAGCAAGTTTTCCTCGATTCCGAGGGACTGCCTATGATGATGATGAACTGAGCTTGACGTGTTGCAGAGCAATTAACAAAGGATACAGAATGCGGAGCATGAGTCAGACGAAACCATGCTAAAGGTACACCGTGCTCTGGGTCAGGCATCTCGAATTTGTCCTTCAGTCCTGGTCACTGAGGCACATGCCAACTCAGTTCCTGGGACAAAATCTCAAATCATTAATAACTAGCATGCTCGGTGCATACCTGTTCAGCAGAGATCAGCAAGATTTCGTGGCGTGCTTTCTCAATGCCTTCTTTCGTGCCAGTTATTTTGATCTGGTTGCTGGGGTCTTCGGGGCGAGGAATCTGGATCTTAGTTGCAGTTTTCAGTTCCAACTCCTGCAGTTTCTCTCCGCTCTTTCCAATCACAAAACGATGATGCTCCTTGGGGATGGCTACTGTTGCTGAGGCCTAGGGCCAGTAAACAAGCAGTCAGATACCAGGTAAGCACCCAAAACACAGGCAGCCCAATACCAGGCACTCTGACCCAGGTACCAGCATTCAAATACCAGGTAACCACCCAAAACACAGGCAGCCCAATACCAGGCACTCTGATCCAGGTATGAACAGTCAGATACCAGGTAACCACCCAAAACACAGGCAGCACGATACCAGGCACTCTGACGCAGGTACGAGCAGTCAGATACCAGGTAAGCACCCAAAACAATGGCAAATGCCAAGTTACCAGGTAACCACTCAAAACACAGCACCCTGATACCAAGCACCCTGACCCAGTCAGCAGATACTGCCCAGTCTTCAGGAAATAGTCATGCCACCACCCTAGGCAGTCAAACAAACACCAAGCATCCCCAAATGTCACTCAAACATGCAGCTAACCCAGAGGTAGACAGCAGCTGAATTAAAATCAGATTCCATAACCATTTTAATATAGGAATGGTTCAGACCACATCCTTATGAAGATTAAGCATGCCTTAAGGGTGAATTGAAGAAGATTAAACAGTTAGTATTGTTTCTTCTCCCTTTTACAGAGCACTGTGTGAAATATGATGTTATCCCTTGGAGAACTTAGTTCCCTCCCACAGCACTCGCAAAGCAGGTCCACTTGATGTTATCTGCACGCATTATTCAAAATGGGACCAAGACTCCCATCAAACTTTATAAACACATGTTAAACCATCATTATCCATTCTTATGCTGGAGTTCTTGGTGACTAACCTTTTTTTGTACTTTTATAACAAACTCACACCATTATCTTAGTATATAATAAAGACGTTTCCCCTCCCCGTCTGTACTAGACTAAGTTTGTAACTTTTAGGATTCCGATGCCTTTCCCCCATCTACAGTCTGCCCTGTGGTTACCTGCGTCTGCAGCTTAGCAACAATCTCCTTCCTCGCTTTCATGACAGCCTCAAGCTTTCCGGAAACCATGATGGAGAGTCCTTGGTCCTTGGCCAATGAGAGTTCAATGTGTGCACCGGTCTTCTGCATGATATCCAGACAGATCTTGGCCTGCTCGCCTTCTCCAAATTGGTTCATCTCCTTGTACTTGCGCTCTTCTAATGGTACATGAAAAACCTAGGCAAAGAGTAGAGAGGAGCTGGCATTATCTCAGTTCCTTTGCTACTTACACACTATTTATCTCTTTTATGGCTTTCTGTCCAATACTTAACCGAGGTTACTCATTCCATTCTCAATTCCTGTGGGTTTGTATGCGGTTTTGAAACTATATATTCCACCTCCGCTTTTCTGATTGTATTGATACACCTGCCCACGTATTTTTCCGTTTTGAAGGGTCTGTACCTGAAATACTAACTTGTCTGTTCTCCCCACAGATGTTGACTGCCCTATTGTATGTTTCCAGCATTTTCCTTTATTATTATATCCCTAGTATTTCTGAACAGCAGTCCCGGGAAACATTGGCGCAGAGTTGAAAAGATAGGATTAAAACCACTACCCTACGTCAAAGAAATTAAATATTCAATCCCTTACACTTGAGCTGGATTTGAAGCCAGCGCTCAGAAGCAGAACTCAAAACAGCTCCCACCCAGTTCCCGGTCAGAGTGCAGTGTTCGCCAGTACTCCCACTCCTGCCATCAGTGATGGATTTTCCACCTCCACTTGTGCAGTCTTATTCTTCTTCCTACATAGAGGCTTATCCAGCAGGTCGTACCTGGGTGATGAGAGAAGATTTGAGTGGTCGGATTTTGGTCCATGCTCCAGACGGTTCTGTTGTAGTCTCACCGGAAGCAGCTTTCTCAGGGAGAGGAGGAAACGCTTCCTTGTAAGTTGGCACCAGATCGGTCTCATCTTCAGAACCAACATTTGCTGTGGAGTGAAGATGAAGTTACTTTGGTCAAAGTCTTGAGCACAGCCGTCAACATCAGGAAAGTGACGAATCTAATCGGCAAGTGAAAGATTGCCAGCTAATTCCAATACATGCAGTTGTGTTTTTTTTTTAGAAATGAATGCAACATGATAACAGGGCACATTTTTAAGCCAACAATTAGTGGTGAGATTGTCTCTGAGCCTGGTGATCAATGGCTCTAGCATCTTCCAACAGTGCAGGCCAGTAAGAACAGGAATTGCCCAGGAAGGTAGAAAGGGGGAATAAACAAAGGCATTTCTGACAGCCCTGACATCTGGTGGCTGGTTGTTAGCCTATTCGCAATCCAAGAGCAATAGGCGATGTGTCTGCCACCAATGGTATCCACGGTCAATGTTTTCCTAAGCTTTTCTCCCAATCGCCAGTCTATGCACCACCTGAAGCCAGGAAACTAGCTCCCAGCCAGCTATCGATGTCCCTGAAAAGAGCGTAGCCTAGGGCCAACTTGCCTTGCTCTTTCCTTCACTGGCTTCCTAGGCCCGAGAGCTGAATAGGATCTTTGTATAAAATATAAACACTAGAATCATTCTCTGCTCTCCAAAGAAAGTACGTGCCAGACAAGGGTTTATCTGGGAACAGAAACAGAAATGGAGGATAGCCCAGATGTGGACAGCATGTTACAACACCTCTTTCACAAGGAGAGTGCGGGCAGAGTAGAATACCCAGGAAAACTAGTCAATCCAAACAGGCAATGTGTTAAAGCAAGAAAAAAATCCATTAAGGAGGAAAGTAGCCAGGACCATGAACACCATATATTCTTTGGAGTTTGTAATGTATTTGCTTCAGGAGTTCTTTGCTTAAGAATTCATAACAACACATTGCTATTAAGAACTCGTTGGTTTATTAGCAACGGTTTAACAATCACATGACACATTACCAGTTCATCCACCAGGCTCTCAACCACCTGCCTCACCGTGGATCCCCCGAACCCAACTGGCTGGGGTTTTATTGAGTCTTGTGAACGTCACGTGACTGGCTAAGCCACTCCCACTCAACAGCCCAACAAACCTGTGAGTATACATTACAGAGTCAGGTGGGCAGAATCTGGGACAGTCAAAACCACACATCTCCTCAAAAGCAGAGGGGGGAGAAACAGAGCCCAGATAGCACCCTTGTACACCAGTTCAGGATTGGCCATCTATTCTACATGCATTGCCTTCTCTCAATCTACTCTCCTTAAAAAGTGAAACATACATATCAAGTCCCAATCCTCCTAAAAGACTGGACAAGAAACTCTGAGTGACAGGCAGCCCCAGGACTGGAACCCTCAACATTCTGGAAACCACGAGCGTTGGTCAATAGATGAATTTACAAGAGCATGGTGCAGCCTCACGGGGAAATAGACAGCTTAGAGCAGCTTTTACTGGGTTTAAAAGCACGTTAGGGAATTTGAAAGCTGTTCACTGACCTTTGGCTTGTTGCTCATTGAGGCCACTCCTGTGCTCAGCAAAGCTTTCAGGCGTCAGTACGGCTACGGAGCTCATTGTCGATATCCCACGTACACGAGGTCCGGGTATGCCACTGAAACAGTCAAACGTGCCGTTATACACAGATACTTTCTCACTTCTACCAGCCACTTAACCATTACTTACAAGCTTTATTCACAAATCATTAAAAGTAGCAGGTTAACAAGGCCATAAAAAATGCAAACAAAGCAATGAGGTTAATTTCTAGACGAATAGGATTGAAAAACAGAGTACCTTGCACATTTCTGGTCTCTATATTACAGAAAGGATATGGAGGCACTGGAAAAGGTGCAAAAAAGATTTACAAAGATGATACCAGAACAGAGGTGTTATAACTATCAGGAAAGGTTGAACAGCTGGGGCTCTTTTCTGAAAAAGAGAAGGCTGAGAGGTGACCTGATAGAGGTCTTTAAATTATGAAGGAGTTCAATAGAGTAGATGTGGAGAAGATATTGCCACTTATGGAGGTATCCAACTCTAGGGGCCATGAATACAAGACAAGACAATCACTAATAAATCCAATAGGGAATTCAGGAGAAACGTCTTTATCCAGAGAGTGATTAGAATGTGGAACTTCCCATTACAGGGAGTGGTTGAGGTGAATAGTATTGATGCATTTAAGGGGAAGCTAGATAAACACACGCGGAAGGAATTGAAGGATGTACTGATAAGGGCGAGAGGAGGTTCGTATGGAGCATGAACACTGGCATAGACCAGTTGTACGGAATGGTCCGTTTCTGTGCTGTAAACTCTATGTAATACTTTTCTCGCCTATCCCCAACTGAAAGCACTGGCATGTGGTTCCTCGGGCTTTGGTAGCACCGTGGCAGTCTCCATCACAAACCTCGACAGTGAGCATCAGCGGGTTATCTGATTGCCTTGAGCTCACGTATGAACTCAATCTAGTCTTCACCCTCAAGATCCACAGGTACACACTTTCCAATAAGGTGATCATTTGGAGCAGGTCCCCGGATGATTTGTTTCCCTCTCAAGCCTTAGGCGCCAAAACTAACTGTAATGCCCCAACTGAGATCAGCTACCTCAGCACAGATGGGTAAAGGATCCTCAGTACTTTCTGCTCTGTACGGCTTAGTAGGTAATATTTTTTATCTATTCGACAATTGGGGAAGCATTCTTTAAAAAGGGGAAATGAACAGTCGTGTGTGTGTGTGTGTGTGTGTGTGTGTGGGGCACACGCTCCATGGGACAGGTTAGCCTCCTTCCGCGCTAGATTTCTATGATGATTCCATGACAGGTATCTCTTTATAACACAGCTTAATCAGCCCTCGTTAACAACCTACTTTAAAACTGCTCGTTAGCATCCTCCAAGCAAATATTTTGTGCCGAACTTCTCATAGGATGCTATGATGGCACTTCTCATTCAGAATTGTAAGCTTTTTAACAGGAGTGCTTCCAATCATGCCAATAAGGTCCCCAACATTTGAGTGTCAGCCTTCCTTGAAGGTTTCTCTCCCAAGAGCCAAGCAGCTAAACAGAGGACCCTTAGCAGCACAGGAACCTGAATCTTAAGGCAGCAGGTCGTGGCGTGTAAGTTGGTTAATGATTAGATCCATCAGGTCCAACAGCCAAATCTTCCTCAGCTGCAGGCACGAGGAAAGGAGGTAAGTCACCAAGATTACTGCTGTCTCCTCTGTTAGGGTCTTGAATTACAGGAAATAGTGTCGTGGTAAATATCAAGATTGCCCAAGAGATTTAAGAACAATTTATCACCACAACTCAAATACATTTAAAAACTACAAAAATAAGGTGACTAGAAACACAAATGCTAGAATCATGAGATTTTTTCCCCCTGGTCGGCTTAACAATAAAATGAACAATGGGAGATCAAAGACTGGAGTATAGCTGACTACATAAGCAGTACAGCAAACCTTTACAGAACAATGTCCTGGTGGGTTCCTAGCCCATCCAATGCCAACCTAGTCGTTTTTACACGCAGGCTACGCAAATGAGGAATAACATTTTTATTTAAATGACATAGTATCAAAAACATTCGTGTGTCAAGATTTTTTAATAATGGCACAATACCCCTGCACACAAAATAGTGGATTGATGTTTGTCTGTTCTTTAGAAAATGTTGTCGAATAATGCTGGGCTGTACTGGGAGTTAAGGAGCAGTGAGCTCTCCATTGCTTTCAGTCAGTGGCCCAGTTTCTATTCATTCAACAGCGAAATGAGCAGTTTGTGGTCGGTTTCAAGCTCAAACCAAAGTCCAAATAGGTATTAGTGCATTTTCTTAACCCCATATACACATGCTAACGCCTCTTTCTCAACCATACTGTAGGCTCTTTCAGCCTTAGACAGACTTCTAGACGCATATGCAACCGGTTGAAGTTTGTCCGACACACTGGTTTGCTGTAACACACAGCCGACCCCGTACGAAGATGCATCACAAGCTAGCACTAATCGTTTACACAGGTCATACAGTACAAGTAAATTATTAGAACAAAGTAGGTTTCCAGCCTTCTCAAAGGCTGTCTCTTGAGATTTACCCCAAACCCAGTCGTCACCCTTGCGTAGCAATAAATGCAAGGGTTTCAGCAAAGGGGTATGGAGAGAAAACAGGAATGGGATACTGAAGTTGCATGATCAGCCATGATCATATTGAATGGTGGTGCAGCTCGAAGGGCCGAATGACCTACTCCTGCACCTATTTTCTATGTTTCTATGATCTCCCATGGACTTTACAAACCAACAGGATAGACAGAGCAAGCCACTTCACAATCACACAGCGTAGCAGCTCATTGGTTCATCATCATAGGCAGTCCCTCGAAATCGAGGAAGATTTGCTTTCACTCTAAACATGAGTTCTCAGGTGACTGAGCAGTCCAATACTGGAATTACAATCTCTGGCACAGGTGGGACAGACATCCGTTGAAGGAAAGGGTGGGTAGGACTGGTTTGCCGCACTCTCCTTCCGCTGGTTACAGTGATTATGAAGGAAACGTCTGTTATAGGAATGTGGCAGCTCAAGCTCCGAAACACGAATCTCGAGCTGCCGTAGCTGGTGACACTTCGTGCCCATGTGGTTGTCCAGGCTACGAGAAGCGTCCAGGACTTCCCACGTGGCACAGGAAGTGCATTCCACGGGGCTGAGCTGCCTTGCCATGCCTCTATTTAATAGATTAAGAATTAAACCATGAACTATGAATTATTTGACTATGAAATAAACTTAAAACTTAAAAATAACCAATCAGCTCCAATGAGTTCGGAGAAAAAAAAAGGAAAAAGAAGCAAATAAAGAGAAAAGATCGGAAGACTTGAATTTCTATAGCACCTTTCGCAACCTTAGGACGTCCCAAAGTGCTTCACAGCCAATGAAGTACTTTTTAAAAAATATAGTCACTTTTGTAGGAACCGTATCAATGAATAGGGCAAAAAGTAATGTAACAGACTCACCAGCTAAATGGTCAGTTGCCAGAAAGTCCGTCCTGTAAGTGGATTCCTGCCCACGTCAGCCTGCCAGCTTTTTGATCTGTAAGAGAGCAGACAGCAGATGAAAGGGCTCAGTAAACACTGCAATTTGGAGGCACAGCCATGTGTCTGCCGATGGGCTACTCAAACTATATAGTGACCAGGACCACTAAATGGAATCACTCGCGGAGCCCACTGACCAGAAAGGACCGAGCTTATAGTAATTTGAGTGCAAGCTTACCCTCACCACAGTCCCCAGATTCCAACCACCCTTTCCATGCAACCCACTCTAATTGCCCAGGCCAACAGCACTCCCTGTTCCATTGCAATTGCTCACACTGGAAGTACATCCAATTATATAATGTTACATGTTATAGACTGAATGTTAATCCAATGATATTAAGGCAGAGCGGACGCTGAGAGACACACAATCATTTTATAACTAACCTACGAGGAGAAAATGTATTTTAACCAACCACTAGTTATGAGCTCACTTCTCAATACAAAAGCACCTGTGAGTGATACCACTGGTGATCTGCTAGTACTGGGAACACTAAAGCCCCATGGCAAGACTGAAGTCTTCAAGCACTACAAATCCAGCCCATGCAATTCAGCCCCATTAGCGCTTAGATCCTTTAATTGCTGGTTTGCTTTATTTAAATTTTGCAAGCCCCCAGTTTGCAAAGAGTAGTTTTTAAAGTGTTGCCTCCTTGATGAATCTGTTATTATCAACGACCTAACCGATATGCAAATCAATGGAAAAAAGTGATTTAAACATGTATGCAGCCCCAACCCCTCCAAACTGCCATGGCACACAGTACGAGCACACAAAACAAAACTTGGATGCACCTGCACGCGCACATAAATCAAAGGGACTTTCCCCTCCTTTAAATGGCTGAGTCACATTATGTAAATACAGGTAGCAAGCACTTTGAGTTCCAGCTTTCCCTAGGAGATCGCCTGGTTCACTTAGGTAAATTCTGGGCTTGCACATACAATTCAATCAGGGAGGTTTTGGGGATTGAGGTGGAAGACCCCGTGTGTTGGATGTCGGACAAGCAGTCTGACAGCAGAGGCAGTGGAGAGGTCACAGGAGGAGTGTAGAGGTACAGCTGGGTGTGGGCAGCATTGACGGTTCCACGGCTGTGCACGATGTTGCCAAGAGGCAGCATGTTAATGAAGAAAAAGGGTGAAGGGCGGGTCCTTGGAGAATTCTGGAGATGGCACTGTGGGCAGTGAAGCCATTCATCATCATAGGCAGTCCCTCGGAATCGAGGAAGACTTGCTTCCACTCTTAAAATGAGTCCTTAGGTGGCTGAACAGTCCAATACAAGAACCAAAGTCCCTGTTACAGGTGGGACAGACAGTCGTTGAGGGAAAGGGTGGGTGGGGAGTCTGGTTTGCCGCACGCTCTTTCCGCTGCCTGCGCTTGATTTCTGCATGCTCTCGGCGACGAGACTCGAAGTGCTCAGCGCTCTCCTGGATGTACTTCCTCCATCTAGGGCAGTCTTTGGCCAGGGACTCCCAGGTGTCGGTGGGGATGTTGCACTTTATGGGTAGTGAAGTATTTACTAGAGCTCTGGCTACCATCAGATATAGCATGCAAGAGCAGTCCCACATAACTGGGCACAGTGGGTGTTCGACCAGCTTGGTGCGGTTGACTATCAAAAGCTGCAGAGAGGTCAAGGAGGGATAATGCACCATGGTGACAGTTACAGAGAATGTCAGTTCTGACCTTGTTTAGGGCCATTTTAGTGCTGGAAAAGGCAGAAAGCTGAAAGAAGAGATTCAATCAGGGAGCCACAGGAGAGCAAGGCAGAGATATGGTAGGCAATCCAGGGAGACGAAAAGGAGGTTGGAAATGGCGGTGGAAGTTAGTGAGGACAGAGGTGGGTCTTGTTGGGGGTGATGAAGGCAGTTGAGAGAGGGAGGGGAACAGCACCAGTGAAGGAGGAGCACTTACAATATCTGCTAGCATGGGAGCCAGAAGTGGAAGCTGCATAGTTAGGAATTTAATGGGATTGGAGTTGAAGGAGTAGGTAATTAATACAGAAATACATAGAGAAGTTACAACATGGGAGCAGGCCATTCAGCCCAACCAGTTTGTGTAAGTATTTACCCACCACGCGAGCAAATAGTTCCAATCACGTTTACTCACCCCATTCCCATATCCTTTCAACCCCTTTTACTGTCCATTCTAATCTTGAATATTGAGTTTCACAAGTTTCTCCTGCTGTGTTCTGCTTCTGCCTATCTGGTCTCATTGTTTCATAATTTCAAATATTTATCATATTGCCCAGTAGTCTAAGGTAGTTAAAACAAAAAATACCGAATTTAGGTCTATCCTTATATTTGTATTTCCTCATACCAGGCAGCATCCAAGTGAATTTGCATTTATACCTGTACAATGCAAATTTGTTCTTAAAGCCTTAATATTCTGTCTACAAACGGACTATAGACTATACTCTAATTGAGGTCTTAATGTTTTTAAAAGGCTTGTCATTACCTCTTGTTTTTTTTAAATTCTAACCTTTGTAACAATACCTAGAATTCTATCAGCCTTTTAAAAAACGATGGCCTTATCAACCAGAGAGTCTGCTTTTAATGTCTCGTAAACTGGTGCCAAATCCCTCCGCTATTCCACAGCACGGAACCTCAATCCTTTCAGAGTATAATTACTGCTGTCAATTTTAAACCAAGAAATGCATCACCCCACACTTACTGAATTCCAGCTGCAACTTTTTAGCCCATTTCCCTCATCTTACCATATCCCTTTAATGATCTTAAGAATTAACTATACCTCCTATTTTGGTATAATCTGCAAATTTTAACCTCACTCCTTCCACACATATATTCAAATCATAGTGTTCAGAAATGGCCCCAGAATTGAACCCTTTAGGACACCACTACCCACTTCCAACCACACTGTAAAACTGCCCTTAACTCCTGCTCTCTTGCTCCCATCCAGCCAATTTTTCATCCAGTTTTACTGCCATAACCACCGCTTCCCCCCCAGATTCTATCTCCTGTATGCTGCTTTGTCAAAGGCTTTCGTGAAGTCCGTGCACACTACTCCCTCTGCAGTCGTCGTGTCCCCCCCCCACCACCGCGTCTTTCACCTCTTCAAATGAATTCTACAAGGTGAAGTGGAGAGAATGGAGCCTGGGGAGGAAAAAATATGGGGTAGAAACTAGGGAGCCAGGGATTCAATGCCAGTGTGGGAAGGTGACAGAAGCAGGGGGGGAGGGATACTTTGGCTTAATGAGCAAGGGAAAGGAGAAAAGCGTCTTATGAATGTCTCTATCTTGGTGAAGAAATAATCCAGTAGCTCGTTCCCATTTAAAATAGAAATGAGGAGGAAGTTCTTCTCTCAGAGGGTCGTGAATTTTTGGAATTCTCTACCCCAGAGAGCTGTGGGGGCTGGGTCATTGAATGTATTTAAGGTGGAGATAGACAGATTTTTGAACGATAAAGGAGTCGAGGGTTATGGGGAGCGGGCAAGGAAGTGGAGTTGAGGCCAAGATCAGATCAGCCATGATCTTATTGAATGGCAGGGCAGGCTCGAGGGGCCAAATGGCCTACTCCTGCTCTTATGTTCTTCCACTTGTTGCTAAAGGTGAGGGCAGAGGGAGCAGGGGAGAGGGGTGTAAGCTTGCATTCGGTATCAGAGAAAATCCTTTCGCACAACACATTGTGTTTGGATGGTCCTTGAAGTCTCTCCAGATGGAGAGAGAATTACAGCATTCAGCATAACCGCCCTGAACAAACAAAAATCAATGGGTTTTTGTGGCCACAGGTCAGTGACGTTCTGCAATCGGCCAGGCGTGTCAGATTGGTGTCAGGTGCCCTGCCCTTGAACCTTGCCCTGGCTTTATCTGAGGATTGAGATCTCCACCTTCGCTCAACACCAAGTAGCCGAGAGGATAGCCTAGCTCCCGATCACTGGACAGACTCCCGCATCATGTCGCTCCCCACAGGCCGAGAGCTGTGTTTCTAACAAAACATGTGTCGGCGTGCAGACAGATCAACGAGTCAGTCAAGTCAGCATCATCATAGGCAGTCTCTCGAAATCGAGGAAGACTTGCTTCCACTTTAAAAGTGAGTTCTCAGGTGGCTGTATAGTCCAATACAGGAATTACAGTCCCTGTCACAGGTGGGGCAGGCAGTGGTCGAAGGAAAGGGTGGGTGGGGAGTCTGGTTTGCCGCACGCTTCTTCTGCTTCCTGTGCTTGGTTTCTGCATGCTTTCGGCGATGAGACTCGAGGAGCTCAGCGCCCTCCCAGATGCTCTTTCTCCACTTTGGGTGGTCTTGGGCTAGGGATTCCCAGGTGCTGGTGGGGATGTTGCACTTTATCAAGGAATCAAGCAAGGGAAAGCGGCTGACTGCTTGTTGTGAATGTGTTCCCGATGTCACCAGTTACAAGGTGCGCCCTCAGGGTGAAGTCTTGGGCTTCCCCCAGGGATTTTCTCCACAGGGTATAAAAACATAAGAATTAGGAGCAGGAGTAGGGCATTCGGCCCCTCGAGCCTGCTCCGCCATTCAATGAGATCATGGCTGATCTTCCACCGCAAATCCATTTTCCTGCACTGTCCCCACATATCCCTTGATTCCCTTAATATCCAAAAATGTATCGATCTCTGTCTTGAATATACTCAAAGACTGAGCCTCCACAGCCCTCCAGGGTAGAGAATTCCAAAGATTCACCACACTCTGAGTGAAGAAGTTTCTCCTCATCTCAGTCCTAAATGGCCGACCTCTTATTCTGAGACTGTGACCCCTGGTTCTAGACTCCCCAGCCAGAGGAAACATCCTCCTTGCATCTACCCTGTCAAGTCCTGTAAGAATTTTGAGGTAACGATACTGAATGAGCAACCCCAGAGACTGTCATTTCAAAGCCCAGCCAGAGGTTTTATGCAGGCCGTGAAGTTAAATTTAATAAATGTGTTGGTTTATTTTTTCTATTCCCATAACCTATGAAAATTACTGGATTATTGCAAAAAAAACAAACACGCTTAATTTTTTTAAAACGCAGAATATACTGGAGATAGGTAACCAGTCAGGCAGCATCTGTCGAGAAAAAAAACACAAGACTGTTGACATTTCAGGTGTAAAGCCATTGCTCAGAACTGAAAGAGGTTATAGATGGTCAGCATTTAAGGAACAGAGCAAGAGAAAGGAGGGAAAGAGAGACATGGAATGACCTGTAAAGTGCTGAAGTAGGGACCAAGAAATGGTTAAATGGTTCAAGAAGACTGTGCATATCACTTCTGCCCCTTTAAATCATTTCCCGCTCCCCACCGCACTGCTTTACAGATCATTCTGCCTTTCCCAGTGTGTTTGGCGTGAGTTTGTCCCTCTCCTGTTCCTCCTTAAACATTGCTCATCTGGTTTAGCTTTCAGTTCGGAGGGAAGGTTTTATATCTGAAAAGTCAACGGTCATGCGTTTTCTTGACAGATGCTGGGGTAACTTCAGCCTTTTATCATTTGTGTTCCAGCATCTGCAGTGTTTTGCTTTTTGGTTCATTAATGTCCTTCCAGGAAGGCAACACACCGGACGGAGCCTAGTAACTTCCAGCTCCAGGTTACAAGGTGTACTCTGGACACTCTCTAAACAGACCCAGTGATTAACTACTGCGACTGAAGGCAACATCTCAGGCAGCGAGAAACGGAGAACTCACTGCAGCCCTGCCAGTCTCACCCATATCCCGAGAACAAAGACGAGGAAGGCCGGTGCTGGTTCGCTGCAGCTCCTTTCAGCAGGCAGAGCTTTTCTTAGTTAAATTATTTCCATTGTCTTGTGGCAGATAGCACATCCTGAATTCGGATCTATTCCTCCAGCATACAAGAAACGGAAGCAGGGCACTTGGGGTCAGACCCGGCAGTGACCCGTGACTGATGCCTAGTCACGTGCAAACAATAGTCCAACGCGAGCTGGTGGCAGTAAGGACTTGCTCACTGCGACAGGCAACTGCCCCTTAAAGAGATAGTGCTGGTGGTCAATTGGGGCAGGTGTGGAAGCAATAGTCAATGCACAGAAAGCATATTGGTATGTGTTTGAAGTAAACGGTCTCACAGCTTGTCACACTGACCTGACCAAACTCAGGTGGAGAGGTAATCACATTAATCCTGGCCTTTCAAAAAAAAATAGATCATGCTAACCAGTATTCACATTATTAGGATGGCAAAGTTTACGTTGAGCTTGGTAGGGGGGAGGGAGGAGTAGGACATAACGTTGGCCAGAGACTTTATACAGCCATGGCTCAGTGATAGTATGCTTGTGTCTGAGACAGAAGGTTGTGGGTTCAAGCTCCATCCAGAAACTGGAGCACACTATCTGGGCTGACATTTCAGTGCAACAGCGAGGGAGTGCTGCACCATCGGAGGTGCATATTTAATCAAAGCCCTGCTTGTCCTCTTGGGCACTATTTGAAAAAGAGCAGGGCAGTTCTTCTAGTGTCCTGGCCAACATTCATCTCTCAATCAGCATTAGCACAACAGATAATCTGGTTAATTTTCTGGCAGTTAGTGGGCCTTTGCACAAATTGGCTGCTGCAGCTCAAAATTTCATTGGGTACAAGGCGCTGTGGCTGTACAAGGCACTACACAAATGAAAGTTCTTCCTTTACTTCTGATCACTGTCGAGCAGCCTTGCTGACATGTGCGGACTTTGGGCTAGTAAAGGATTGAGCTTCCTCATCCAAAATTCTCATTCTTATTTAAAAACCCCTCCATGACCTTGCAACTCCGCCTCTGTAATCTCCTCCAGCCCTACAACCTCCCCCGAGATGTCTGAGCTCCTCAAATTCTGCCCTCCAACCCCGATTACAAATCGCTCAACCACTGGTGGCCGTGCCTTCAGCTGCCTGGGCCCCAAGCTCTGGAACTCCCTCCCTAAACCTCTCCGCCTCACTTTCCTCCTTTAAGACGCTCTTTAAGCTTTTGGTCATCTGCCATAATTTAACTTCTTATATGGTTCGGTGTCAAATTTATTTGCTGTCTTATAACAGGCCTGTGCAGCGCCTTGGGACGTTTTACTACGTTAAAGGTGCTATATAAATACAAGTTGTTGTTATTGAGCTAGGCAGCATTGCCTTCGAGGTGAAATAGCCTGCAGACTCCCAGTGTCTGGTTGCACAAGCAACAAATGGCCACTTTGAAGAGTTAATGGCGATTAGCTATTACTCGTAGATCGTCAGCATCTTCAGGAAATTGGGGGGAGAATTAGCATTTATTAAATTAATATTGCCAATCTCATGGATAAAATCCTTGGTACAGCTTTCGCTGAAAACTCAATTCTAACTCTTACTTTTGTTTCAAAAATCGTGGTACACCCCCACAGGAGCAATGTTTTATTTTCACAAATGAAATAACAGGGGTAGTGGTCACCACTGACGTGATTCTGCTCATCTTGCATGTGACACAGGCCTCACTTGTATCTCACTTCCCGTTACCCTACAATACCAGTGAGCCTGTTCTATCCGAGTTGGGGTGTAAATGTTCACGATTTGGTACTGGTGCCAGCTACAATCTGCTGCTCACATTAGTCGTAACCCCAGCTCCTGGAATCTGTGGTGTTCCGGCTGGTTGAGGCAGAGCTGCAAGGTCGAGGCAGATCAATACCGAGACCAACACTTGCAGTCCAACCGCCAACTCAGCAATTTACTCAACCCTTGTGGACAAAGGCAGATCAAGGGCTTCCTCACTGCAGACTCGGGCTGCACCAGCAGCCGTAGTACATTAGGCTGTTCAATGGGCAGAGTAAAGAGGGAGGGGGGAACTTCGAGCTTATGATGGGCATTTTATGCCTTGGTATCACTCAGCATGTGCCAGGGCCACAGTTCAGGAAATCATAACTTGTATTTATATAGCACCTTTAATGTAGTAAAACGTCACAAGAAACTTCACAGCAGCGTCATAAGACAAAAGAAATAAATTTGACATGGAGCCACATAAGATTAAATTACAGCAGATGACCAAAAGCTTGATCAAAGGAGGCAGGTTTTAAGGTGCGTCTTAAAAAAAGGAAATAGAGATAGAGAGGGGGAGAGGTTTAGGCAGGGAGTTCCAGAGCTTGGGGCCCAGGCAGCTGAAGGCACGGCCACCGATGGTTGAGCAGTTATAATCAGGGGGACAGAATTTGAGGAATGCAGACATCTCGCAGGGTTGAGAGGCTGAAAGAGATTACAGAGATAGGGAGGGGCGAGGCCATTGAGGGATTTGTAAACAAGGATGAGAATTTTGAAATTGAGGCGTTGCTTAACCAGGAGCCGATGTAGGTCAGCAAGCACAGGGGTGATGGGTGAGTGGGACTTGGTGCGAGTTAGGACACGGGCAGCTGAGTTTTGGATCACCTCATGCATTATGCATTATTGGACAGAAAAACACAGGCCGGGGTGAGCAATTTCCTGCTTTGTGCACCAAATAGGAAGATCCCACCCCCACCCAAACTATTGATAAGCTGTAATCTTGGCTACGATGTTACCAGCAGCACTTTAAGTCTAAACAGTAAAATGGTCGAGGTGTCAGCTTTGCCCAGTGGTTGAGAGTCAGATGGTCGTGGGTTCAATCCTTACACAAGGACATGTAATCTGGCATCACTTGAAAAAGCAAGGAGCTCTCCTGGTATCAGCCAACATTCACTCCTCAATCAAATCAAAGACACATCAACAGATCATTTTTATGAATGGTGTTACTGGGATCACACTCTGCATCGATTGGTTGCCAAATTTGCATACATAAATGAGACTACACCTCGAAAGTGCTCTTTGGGCCAGTTCGAGGAGCATGAAAGGTACTGTATAATGCAGGTTCTCTTCACCTTGCCCCCTTTCCTAGGACAGATCTAGACGATGGAAGTAAAGTCGGGTGGGAGAAGGCTTATGCGGAATATAAATGCCAACATAGACCAGTTGGAGCGAATGGCCTGTTTCTGTGCTTGTAGACTTGATATAACTATGTGGAACACTCACTTAGCCACCATTAGACTTACTAAAACCCCGACATCACAGCCGAGGTCAGACCACACCCAAAGAAACAAAGAAGTTTGACCGGAATGCTATACTTGGATTAGGAGCTAGAACCTCCACACAAGGTTACTGTGTTAATATCTGACCATTTCCTTGATCCAAAAATCACCCAGAGAGATGTACGACACTAGGTTTTTCAGAGCAATGCTGCTATCTCCAGGAGGGGATCTGATCGAAGTTCTGCTACATTTAACATGACTATTACAAACTTGATCTCTGGGGTCCCCTATACAGAGAGAATAGTGTATAGTTCTGGGCATAAAAACAGAAAATGCTAAAAACACTCAGCAGGTCAGGCAGCATCTGTGGGGAGAGAAAGAGAGTTAACGTTTCAGGTCGATAACCTTTCATTAGAACTGGGATAAGTTAGAGATGCAATAGGTTTTAAGCAAATACAGAGGCCAGTGTGCGTGGGGTGGGGGGAGGAGAAAAGAGAGAACAAAAGGGAAGGGTGGAAGACAAGAGATTAGATGAAAAAGGGATAATGGTACAAAGTGAAGGGAGATAGTAATGAGACAAGTAAAAGAGGCAAAAGATGGGTCCAGAGGTGGTGTTTTTTTTTTTTTAATTCATTCCGGGATGAGGACGTTGCTGGCAAGGCCAGCATTTATTGCCCATCCTTAATTGCTCGAGGTGGTGGTGGTGAGCTGCCTTCGTGAATTTCCGCAGTCCGTGTGGTGAAGGTACTCTCCCAATGCTGTTTGTTAGGGAATTCCAGGATGTTGATGCAGCAGCGATATATTTCCAAGTCAGGATGGTGTGCGACTTGGAGGGGGAACGTGGAGGTGGTGGTGCTCCCATGCGCCTGCTGCACTTGTCCTTCTAGGTGGTAGAGGTCACGGGTTTGGGAGTTGCTGTAGTGCATCTTGTAGATGGTACACACTGCAGACACAATGTGCCGGTGATGGAGGGAGTGAATGTTGAAGGTGGTGAATAGGGTGACAATCAAGCAGGCCGATTTGTGCTGGAAGCTGTTGAGTTTCTTCTGTGGTGCTGGAGCTGCACTGATCCAGGCAAGTGGAGAGTATTCCATCACACTGCTGACTTGCAGATGGTGGGACGGTGTGAATGGGAATATCCAAATCAGCAGCAACAGCTGCCATCCAAGAAAAATAGGGGCAGAGGTTGCGATCTGAAATTGTGGAACTCAATGTTAAGCCTAGAAAGTGGTAAAGTGCCTAATTGAAAGATGAGGTGCTGTTCCTCAAGCTTATATTGAACATTATTAGTACTGTGTAGGAGGCTACGGTCAGAGTTGGAGTGGTCTGGAGAATTAAAATGACAGACACATTTATGGACTGAACAGAGGGGTTCCATAAAGCAGTCACCCAACCTGCATTTGGCTTCCCCAATGCCAGTATCAAATACCATATACTAAATTGAAAGTACAAGTAAATTGTTTCACCCAAGATTATTTGGGACCATGGACCAGGGGAAGGGAGGATGTAAAAGGACACTTGCACAGAAAGGTACCTTGGAAAGAGGAAGGAGTGATAGAGGAGTGGACCAGGGTGTTGCAGAGGGAACGGTCATTTCCTGGGAAGAAAAGGGAAGATGTGTTTGGTGATGGAGGATAATGGTGGGGTGGAAGGTGAGGACAAAGGGAACCCTATTGTGGTGGGGAGGGAGGTTAAGGAATGAGAGCAGAAGTGTGGGGAATGGAACAGACAGAGTCAAGGGCCCTGTCAACCACAGGGAGGGGAATCCTCCATTAATCTGAGCATCCTGGCCTAGAACAAAGGATAAAGGGCAACTATACGGCTAAATGGGACTGGGCATCTGACTTGAGGAAAGACTGCAAGTTTTACAGCTATTTAAGTAGGAGAGGGCAGGTAGCTGAAGGTGATCTTAAAATATTTAAAACCCAAGGAATAGATAAGCAATGTTCAATATGAACACAAGCTCAAAATCAAAAACACAGATTGAAACTCAGGACAAGGAAGGAAATAAAATTTTTAAAGATGCAAATTGTTTATAGAGGGGTGTAAGTGAGGAAGAGGCTGCCCAGAATGGGTAGATTTTTGGCAGAGGGCCATTAAAGGGCATCTGGTATTGGCAGGGGTGGGGTGTAGAGTGTAATGGAAGTGCTCAACAAATGGAAAAGATCATTTCTGGTCCTATGTTCCATGGAAATTCAGGGAAGGGGTGAATGGAGTGCACCTGGGGAGAAGGCAGTGTCTCCTTCAAATTGCCAATTGCCTTGAGTAAACAAGAAATCGCCCAAGCTTTTCCTGAAATTGGCTACAGATTTTATCCCCACTTTTAAAAAAAAAATGTAAAATTCTTAAGAGTTGGCATTAGCAGCAATTGGGTAGGGGAGGGGGGTGCACTAGGTTGCATCAACACATGTGAAACCCATCCATGCTTGCCATATGTCTTTGCATATGTAATGCCACAGGAATGAATGGAATGTTTGGGCAGGTGGAAGACACGAAAATGCTTAAACTAGTGAGCAATGGGTAAACGAGTTCAATCTATTGGAATTTTACACAACATGGCTGAACTGAAGAGCTTTTAGTCCATTCACAAGAATGAGGAGGATTCAGCCATTCAGCCCCTCGAACCTGCCCCACCATTCAATCAGATCATGGCTGATCTGCCTCAACTCCACTTTCCTGGACTATCCCCATCTCTCTCTCGTCCCATAACATTCAAAAATCTATCGATCTCTGCCTTCAATATACTAAAAGGTTGAGTCTCCACAGCGCTCCGGGTAGAGAATTCCAAATATTTGCATCAGATCTGCAATTATGCAAGGTCCACTGTACATTAATGTAGGATAAACTGCCAAGTACAGTACACTGGTTACATTACAAAGCTGTATAATGAAATCAATGTAACAGTGAGCATTTGCTTGCAATACATTTAGGAATAAAAAGGACTCATTAACTGCCTGTAAGCCACTCGTTTAGTTCAGATGCGAAGAGACCAATCCCTGGGTGCCTAGATTTACACAACCAACAACTTGCATTTATAAGTGTCTTTACCATAGTAGTGTCCCAAGGAACTTCACTGGAGTGTAACCAAACAAGACTGGACACCGAACTACATTAGGACGCTTGGTCAAAGTAGTAGATTTTAAGGAGTGTCTTAAAGGAAAATCAGGGATGTACAAGAGGTCAGAATTGGAAGAGTGCAGAGATCACCGGGTTGGGGGGGGTGGTTGCAAGACTGGTGGAGGTTTATGAGGTAGCAAGGGGAGAGGCCATGGAGGGATTTGTAAACAAGGTTAAGAATTTTAAAATTGAAGTGCTGTTGGATGGAAGCCAGTATGGGTCAGCGAGCAGAGTACAGATCCCTTACCCCGTGGATGAGACGCCAATGGAAAACCAGTCTAGAGGCTGGTGCCAGAATAGGAGAGCCGAATTGTGTGATGTAAACTCCCGGGAGGTCGTTCAAGGGCGACACCCAAAATCTGACGGCAAACAAGCAGCAATTCCAGAGAAGAGAACACATTTGAAAATTCAGCTGAGTTTAAGGAATGCAAAGCAAAGGGCTAGTTTTGATTTAAGCTAGTCATTACTAGTAGAGAGATGAAGGGGTTTATTTTAGTTATGCAAATTTCCATTGAAATAGCAGGGGAAGCAGCAGCTGGTACAGTAAGGTCACAAGAAAAGTAGTGACACGTATGCATCTGTGCGGAGGAGCTAACTAGCGTGCAAGAGAGGAAATAAGTGCGTGTGTAACAAAGATGGGGGGGGGGGGGGGGGAAAAGACTATTCCATACACTTAAAATGCATGGGTTAAAAAATCCAACTTTATTTGATGAAACAAACAAATTTATAGCACCCGGGACACCCCAAAGCGCTACAACAAATGTCTTTAAGTATAGTCAGTTTTGTAGGAAACGCAGCAGCCATTTTGTGCACAGCTAGATCCCACAAAGAGGAATGAGAAAACTGAGATCATCGGTGCTGGCACTGGTTGTGGGATAAATGTTACCCAGATCAGAACTCCTTGCTCTTCTTCGAATAATGGCACAAGATCTTTTACACCAACCTGAAAAGGCAAACACGGTTTCATGTCTCGTCTAAAGCAGGGGGTTCTAAACTAGGGGGACTTCGCAAGAATGTTTGAAGGGGTCCGCCAGATTCTACACAATCGCCGTTTGGTTCTCCGGCCCTTTGCCCTTTTGGTCCGGAACTCTCACCAATTACCCAGGCACCGTGAGCTGAACATGCAGGGGCAGTGTTGGCTGGTGGAAACTCGGCAGGTAAGAGATCCGGAGTGGGCGGGTGAATAAACTTCAGGGTGAGGGGGGGGGGGGAAACTGATTCCCAGGTTCACCCCAGTTGGAAATTGCAGTGCAAGTACCAGTGTTCCCATGAGTGGTCTCTGCAGCAGTCTGGAGACCCTGTGCAGGCCACTCACCAGCTTTTAAGAAAAAAAAACACATGCCCATTAAAGGGGTGGCACACCCCTAAATAAATTAACGGGAACATTGCCACCAAACCCTAGGAGCAACAGCAAGTGCCGAGAACTCGGAGCGTCTGTAAATGGTGACTGGTCAGGGACAACACCCCATGCCTTCCAGAGTGCCTCTCCTAGCCTTGGTAGCCCCAACCCTAACTGTAACCCTGATCCTTAACCCTGACCCATAAAATTTTAACCTGAAACACCAACTTAATCCCCAAATGTAACTCCCTAACCATAGTCCAAACGTCTATCACAAATCTCTACAGTTTTTAAATGTTTAATTGCACAAGTTTTCACATCCCTCCATGGCCTCGCGCGCGCCCCCCCACTCCCCACCACCACTTCCAGCCCTACAACCCTCCGAGATATCTGCGCCACTCCTATTCGAGATCCCTTGAGCATCCCCGATTTTAATTGCTGCACCATTTGTAGCCTTGCCTTCAGCTTCCAAGGCCCTAGAATTCTCCCTAAACTTCTTCGCCTCTTTACCAATGACCCCACCCCGCCCCCCCACCTCACCCCTCCCATACACGGTCCCTTTAAATTTGGCATGCGGTATCTTCGAGTGGCAGCAGCTTGAGGACTGATGTGCGGCCACACAGCTTAGAGGGAACATCGCGCTACCTCTCTCCTGACCAAGCTTTGGGTCATCTGCACCAATATCTCAGCTCAGAGAAATTTTGTTTGAAAAAGTGCCCTTGGACGTTTCACTGCATTAAAGGCGCTATATAAATCGAAGTTGTTGTGTGTTACAGGGGATCCATGGAATTTTCATAACATGGCAAGGTGGCCTCAGAAGCAAAAAGGTTGAGAACCCTGGATCTAAAGGATGACCCTCCCCTAGCACAACAATGACGTGTCAGTCCAGATTATATGTCGAAGACTGTAAAGGAGCTTGAATCCCAATCTATACTGTCAACTGAGCCAGGCTGACACTTAAAGAGCCACTTTCCTACTAAACATTTGAGACCAGATACTAAAGCTCTGTTTCAGTATTGAACCACTCACCATGAGCAGAGGCAGAGTCCTGGAGAGCAGCCAGAACCCAGGGAACTGTACCCCGGGACTTCAGGGAGGTAGAAAGCTAGATCGCTAAACAACTTATTTATATAAAAAAAGTATGCATGCAATGTTATACAAGAATCAGAAAAATTCCAAGGACAATCAAAAGATTATACTAAATGGAGTAGGATTTTTATATTTACCAAATCGAAATAGCTGTCAGGTTAATTCATTGAACGGAAACCCCACAGGGGCAAGCATTGTAGTGTCTGGCTAATTGCAAACAAGTGCCAGGCAGGTTTCAGGCTCTGGAGGACAGAGGTGCTAGAAGCCTGGGGCTAGGCCAGATCAGGAGGCCCAGGCTGACACTGCAGGAGCACGAGAAAGCTGCACAATTCACACATGAAAGGCTTGGACACGAATGGCTGGCAACACAGCACTGCAGCCGAGAGAACAGGATTACACGACAGCCAGCAAGGATGAGAGACATTTTCAAATTCCTAACCAGCCTGTCGAGTCAAGTTTAAACGTGGCAGCCACGTACTGCTTCAATAAACCACTCATGGCATCCCACGAGGGAAACAAAATTCTCCTGTGAAACGAGTATTGAGAGAAATGCGGAAAGAGAAAGAAAAAATTAAGAGGAACAGACACTGACAGAGAATCAAAATCCAACTAGCCCAACAAATGCGACATTTGTTAAAGCACAGCCCAGGCTACAAATGGACTGAACTGAAAGTTACCCGAGGGAGCGCTGCACTGTCAGAAGTGCTGTCTTTCGGATGAGACGTTAAACCAAGGCCCTGTCTGCTCTCAGGTGAATGTAAAAGACCCCATGGCACTATTTAGAAGAGCTGGGGTGTTATCCCCAGTGTCCCAGACAATATTTATCCCTCAAACATAACAAAAACAGATTATCTGGTCATTATCACATTGCTGTGTGTGGGGGCTTGCTGTGCGCAAATTGGCTGCCGTGTTTCCCACATTACAACAGTGACTACACTCCAAAAATACTTCATTGGCTGTAAAGTGCTTTGAGACATCCGGTGGTCATTAAAGGTGCTATATAAATGCAAGTCTTTCTTCTACTTAACTTTAAATATATTTGTCAGTTTCTTGCCTATTCATTAGGGGAGGATGCCACAGGTTCTAGTCAGCTGCAGGTACCTCACCCACACAAGCAGGGGGGGCTTTCAGCCATTTGTCCAGAAAGCAAGCTATTGAACTGCTGGGCAAAGTAAAGTGGAGGTCACAAAGCAGAACCAACTATCATTCACACCCAATATCCATATATGCACTTGCCAGCAGGAGCTCTGGGATAATAAATGAGCTGCAGGAACCATGGCCGATCTTCCCCATCTCTGATCCAGTACAGAGGGCTAGCTGCAGCACCCCAAACTCCATACTGGTCGAGGTCGCTCAACTCAGCAGACACTGGAACTCGAGCACAGCGGCTCATGGTTCAATTGGTCTTCACCAAACGAGCCATACAAAAAGGGACTTTTCAAATAAGGTAAAAGTTTAGAATGGTACAGCACAGAAGGAGAAGGTTCACTAGGTTGATTCCAGAGATGAAAGGTTTGTCTTATGAGGAAAGGTTGAGCAGGTTCAGCCTATACTCAGATGAGGGGGGGGGGGGGGATCTATTCAAACATGCAAGATTCTGAGGGGGCTTGAAGGGTAGATGCAGAGAGGATGTTTCCCCTTGAGGGAATCAGAATAAGGGGTTGCCCATTTAAGATTGAGATGGGGGAATTTCTTCTCAGAAGTTGATGAATGTTTGGAATTCTCTACCCCAGAGAGCTGTGGAGGACAAGTCATTGCTGAGGCAGACAGAATATATTTAAGGCGGAGATGGACAGGTTTTTGAACGACAGAGGAGTCGAGGGTTAGAACACAAGAAATAGGAGGAGAAGGCCATCTGGCCCCCTCGAGCTTGCTCCGCCATTTAATATCATGGCTGATCTAATCATGGACTCAGCTCCACTTCCCTGCCCACTCCCATAACCCTTTTATTCCCCATCGTTCAAAAATCTGTATAGCCACCTTAAATTTATTCAATGACCCAGCCTTACAGCTCTCTGGGGTAGAGAATTCTACAGATTTACAACCCTCCGAGAGAAGAAATTCCTCCTCATCTCGGTTTTAAATGGGCGGCCCCTTGTTCAGAGAATAGGGAACGGGCGGGGAAGTGGTATTGAGGTTAAGATCAGATCAGCCATGATCTTATTAAATGGTGGAGCTGGATCGAGGGGCCAAATAGCCTACTCCTGCTCCTATTTCTTATGTACTTGAGGCCATTTTGGCCATCATGCCTGCTCTTCGAAAAAGATGTCCAATTAGTCTCCCTCCCCTGCCCTTTCCCCACACCCTGGCAAATTTTCCTTTCAATATTTATCCAATTCCCTTTTGAAAGTTACTATTGAATCTGCTTCCAGCACTGGGTCAGGCAGTGCATTCCAGATTATGACTCGCTGTGTAAAAAAATTTCAAGCTCCCCCTGGATTTTTTGCCAATCACAAACCCATGTCCTGTGGTTACTGACCAGTCTGCCACTGGAAACACTTTCTCCCTATTTACTCCATCAAAACTCCTCAATTTTGAGCAGCTCTTAAATCTCATCTTAACATTCTCTGCTCCAAGGAGAAGCCCAGCTTCTCCAGTCTCTCCATGTAACTGAAGTCACTCACCCCTGGTACCATTCGAGTAAATCTCTGCACCCTCTCCATGGCCTTGACGTCCTTCCTATAGTGTGGTGCCCAGAAGTGGAGACGACATCAGCGGAGGCCTAACCACTGATTTATATAAAGATAAAAGTAACTTCCTTGCTTTTGTATTCCATGCCTCCATTTGTAAAGCCAGAATGTTCTTTTAAAAAATAAAAATGCCTTATCTAATTGTCCTGCCACCTTCAAAGATGTGTGTATGTAAACCCCCAGGTCTGTGTTCCTGCACCCCCTTTAAATTTGTACCATTAAATTTATATTAGCTAATTTTTCCTTCCAAAATTTGAAAAAATAATATACGCATCATCCTAACTGCCTGTGCCAGGGAGCTGCAGTTAATGAATCATCGCAGCAAGTTAAAGGTTAGGTACTGTGCAGATCAGACAGACTTGCCCCGTGCCATACACAATTTCAGCGGGTTTTGGGACAGATGCCTGGCACCAATGTTCCCTTTTAAGTTGCACAGCCATGCAGCATCTGGAGGTTCCGCGCAGCCGGCTCACAAATGGAAAAGCTGCGCATGTGCGGAATTGTGAATGGTCACGCAGCCCGTTAATAGATTCCCGTGGCCCACAAGAAGGGAACATCGGAGAGCGGGCGCCCGCTCTCAGTCAGATAAGCCACGTCAACCCAGAGGTAATCTCAATTAAAAAGTAAAAAAAAAGAGGGAATTGTACACTTAGATAGCATTCAGCCATCATGGTATAAACAGGTTTCTACACCACATTGAGGCCTCCTCTTCCCTGAAGGGGCTAACTGCTTGCTTCGAACCCCCAAACCAGAGGTACAAGCTGGTCCCCATCAGAGCACCATCTCTCTGTAGGTCAAGCTTAGGACACTACTGGAGTTTGCAATCTGGTTAAGTGCCATCTTGGCTCAGCTGGTCCCAATCTCACCTCGGGTCAGAAGATTGTGGGTTCAAGCCCCACTCCATGACTTGCGCACATAATCTAGGCCGACAAACAGGACTGAGAAAGTGCCATCTTTCAGAACAGATGTTGCCGGTCTGCCTGCTCTGGTAGATGCAAAAGATTCCATGTCACCATTCAACAGCAGCAGAGGAATTCCCCTGGCCCTTCTCAGTTAGAGAGACCATTGCATGAATTAGCTGCTGTTTGCCTACACTTCAAGAGCAATTTATTGGCTAGGAAATATTTAGGGATAATGGTGTTACATAAATGCAAGCGCTTCCCGTGATCCTACCCTCTCCTTTTTCTTCCCCCTGCCACCCAAACTCCCATTGGTACCATTAAGTTCTCATCATCATAGGCAGTCCCTCAAAGCGAGGATGACTTGCTTCCACGCCAAAAAGGGATGAGTTCACAGATGTTTCAATGAAGGACCTAATATTCCGGATCCCGAACTACATCCTGAAGGGTGGAAGATGCCTGTGCGTGGATTTTTTTTAAACATGTGGTGACCGTTGCACACCAGCCACCACACTGACTTGACAGAGCTTGGTCTTGGTCCAGTGGCAAGTGTTAACCAAGGCAACGAGACCAGCTCTTAAGTTCTACAACCCCAGTGACAGACATTACACTGGGCTTGGCTAGCAGGCTGAGAGAAACTACTTCAGTGAAATTGGCCAACACATCTGGTATTGTACAATATCTGAATAAGACGAGTCTCGCATATACCCTTTGCCCCAACCTTAATGGAAACCAACAATCCCTTAAAACAATTGTTCAGGACAACGAGGCCAATGTTACCACAAACCCCTATTCCAGCTCAGCACAACTAACCACACAGGCCACAACTGAGCCTGGGATGCTCTGGGCTGCTTGGCTCAATACAGTACAGGGTACGACGTGATGCTTTTTACCTAAAGGTCAGGTCACAATAGAACATTGGTAATGAAAATGTTCCCAGCTACCTTTCAATGGATACCAATGATGCACCTTTAACAGAGGTCAAACTCAAGAATGTTGCTTTGCTCAACACAAAATCCCCTTTTCTCTCACCAGAAGAGTCTGCGGCTCTACAATAAACAGCTCTTTAAATGTGAAGTTACACAGGCCCCAGCTGTGTTAAAAACATAAATTACAACTGACTAGTGAAAGTCAGAAAAATTAACCTTTCAGAATTGCTTTGTTTTGGTTCGAGGACTTGGAAAAATGTCACAGTAGAATTAACTTCTACCCCAGTGCTCGCAGTAACTGGATTCTTCGATCCTGCTTTAGAGACCTCTCGATTTGGAGTTGTGGCTTGAAACAAATCCTCCATCCTACCACCTAAACCTTGGAATTCATATCAGAACAAAATAAATGAAACTTTTTTTTGATTTAACCTTTTTCTTTAATTTTCAGCCATGTCTAATTTTAAGGCATCAGCTGTAGCTCAGTGGGTAGCACTCTTGCCTGAGTCAGAAGGTTGTGGGTTCAAGTCCCACTCCAGGGACTTGAGCACACAAATCTGGGCTGACATTCCCAGTGCAGTACTGCAGGAGTGCTGCACTGTCAGGTGATGCTCTCTGCTCTCAGGTGGATGTAAAAGATCCCATGGCACTATTTCAAAGAAGAGTAGGGGTGTTCTTCCTGGCCAGTATTTAGTCATTATTACATTGTTGTTTCTGGTACCTTACTGTGCACAAATTGGCTACTGCGTTGCCTACATTTCAGAAATATTTAATTAGCTGTAAAGCGCTTTGGGATGTCCCAAGGAACATGAAAGACACCATATAAATGCTAGTTTTTTTTTCTTCTTTAGATTAGGCCAGCCATGTTCTGACTCCCCACTCCCAAGTGACCATGCTTCTTCTTGGAGTAAGAACAGCAAGCGAGACATTTGATGATTAGCAGCATTTACAAGTAAACCGAATGACATCCCCACCCAACATCCAACTGAACAGCAGTTAGGAGCAGCATCCCTGGCTGATTTTTCACCTTCCATCCCCAAGACAGCTGTGGCTGACAGCAGATAGCCTTGAAAGATATTATACAAACAAAGCTGCCACTCATTAAATTTTCACCAGTTAAATATACAATAATCTCAAGATGCTCTTTCACTCACCACCCCCGCCAACAAACTGCTGCCATTTTAAAGTTTGCAATGCAGCAATACTTGAAGTGAGTGAATCACAGAGGCTGCAGTGTCTGACAGCTCTGCAAGGGATCAGCCAGCTTAGTTATCAGAAATGTCAGCTTTGCTCCACAACCAAGAGGTCAGAATAGAGCCATGCGGTGGGCCCATGGCTACATGCTAAGGAAAATGCAGAGCACAGTTCCCAACTTTTAAAATCTGATGGTGGTGGTTTAAAGAGCAACTCATAGGCTTTTACCAGCAGTCACACTGGAATGAAATGGGGGGTGGGATAAAGGTACATAGGCCAAACTGACTTATCAGGTGTTTAACCACCGATTCCATTTCCGAGCCTGGCCACTGTCTCAGGCTGAATGACTGTTTGCAACCTTGGCGTCCTATTTGACCGAGCTGAGCCAACACAAAGGCCAACTACTTCAACCTCCGTATCACCCATCTTCATCCCTGCCTTAGCCCATCTACTGCTGCGAATCTCACCCAAGCTTTTGCTACATCCAGACTGGACGATTCCTATACTTTCCTGGCCAGCTTCCCATTTTCCGTCCTCAAATCTGAGCTCATCCAAAACTCTGCCCATATTCATAATTCGCACCAAGTCCCGTTCACCCATGCACTCACTGACCTACACAAGCTCCCAGTCCACAAGCACGTCAATTTTCCAATTCTCATCCTCATGGGCAAATCTATCCATAGCCTCAGCTTTATAACTATCTCCAGCCCTACAACCCTCCCAGAATTCTGCATTCTGTTAACTCCAGCCTCTTGTACATTCTCCACTTCCTTCGCCCTACCATTGGTGGCTGTGCCTTTACCCGTTGAGACCCTAAGCTCTGGAATTCTCTCCCAAAACCTCCCCACCGCGCCTTTAAAATGCCCAGTAAAACCTCTCTTTGACCAAGGTTTTAGTCACCTGTCTTTTTAATGTAAAGCTCTTTGGCTCAGTGTTAAATTTTTTCCAGATTGCTCTCAAAGAGCCATGTGACATTTTACTACTTAAAGGTGCTATATAAATGCAAGTAGTTGACATTAGCAAGTGTGTGTGGAGGAAAGAGAAGCCTGTCTCATTAGCAGCAGACTGCATCAGGCACAAGGAGGCCTTTACACAAACACATAATAGGTGCAGGAGTTGGCCATTTGGCCCCTCGAGCCTGCTCCGCCATTCAATAAGATCATGGCTGATCTGATCTTGGCCTCAACTCCACTTCCCTGTCTGCTCCCCATAACCCTCGACTCCCTTATTGTTCATAAATCTGTATCTCCACCTTAAATATATTCAATGACTCAGCCTTCACAGCTCTCTGGGGCAGAGAATTCCAAAGATTCACAACCCTCAGAAGGATTTTCTCATTTCCATTTTAAATGTGCGACCCTTATTCTGAAACGATGCCCCTTAGTTCTAGATTCCCCCACGACAGGAAACATCCTCTCTGCATCTACCGTCAAGCCCCCTCAGTATCTTGTACGTTTCAAGATAAACTTTCATTCTTCTAAACTCCAATGAGTATAGGCCCAACCCGTCTTCATAAGTCAACCTCTTCATCTCAGGAATCAACTTCGTGAACCTTCTCTGAACTGCTTCCAATGCAAGTATATCCCTCCTTAAATACAGAGACCAAAACTGTACAGTTATATGGGGACTTTAATTAGAAAATGACTGTTACGCAGAGACCAAAGGCATGGTTCAATATGTAGCTCAGAGAGTGGCGGGAATGTGGAACTCGCTACCACGGAGTGGTTTGAGAAGAGTAGCATAAATGCATTTAAGGGAAAGCTAGAGTACATGAGGGAGAAAGGAATAGAAGGCTATGTTGATGAAGCGAGGAGAGGCTCGTGTGGAGCTGTTGGGTCAAATGGCCTGTTTCAGTGCTGTTAATTCTGTGTTTTTACAGAAGGCATTTAGAGGCGAGAAAGGAAGTGAGGTGCAGGGGTTTAGTGAAACAAATCGTCTTTGAAGCAATTTCTGCTACTGCATCACATTTGGAATGAGAAGAAATGATTGCCAAACAGTTCATGACGATGCCTTTTAAGAATTGGAGCCTGCAGTTCAGTTATTAGTTGATTAGGAGGAGTTAGGTGTTTACCATGAAGAAGTGCCAGACGGATGCAACAAGTGCCTCTCTCAGGTCAGACATGGATTATGAATAAAACATTGCTACAACATACTGAAAATCCCCATTTCAGAAAGCTACATCCACTTGTATTGATTGAAGATTTGGCAGCAAAACCCAATGTACACATCAACAATCCACATCTGGATCACCAAAAGGAAAAGGGTGCAATGGAGCACACAAGCGTCTTCTCAGTCACTCATTCGAGCAGGTCCATAATTATCAGAATGTCAAAACAGGATAATAAATGGAAAGATAGTTAACTCAGATAATGTATTGCAACATTAGTCCATATAAGTGATCAACCGATCAAGTTTCACTCATGTTGTGATATCTGAACTAATTTTAAAAATCTGACCACCAATGGTTAAATGCAGCTATCTTGCTCAGAGAAACTCCACAGTGCAAGGCTTCGATTGGTGGACGGGGAGAATTAAATATTCAGATAATATTACTCAAAAATAGGTTCATGCCAACTTTTTGTACAGTTGCCATTCCAAAAAAGGTACATCAGCTGATTCACGTGAATATATTATCTGGGTACAAATCTGAGCTAAGATGCATTGTGGGTCCCACGTGTACATTATATTGGTGACTAAGTGAATCCAGATCTTGTAAGTAACTGGAATTGAAGCTAGCAGCACATATAGTACAAAGTGCTCCTACCATCTAGAAAAAGCGAGATTTGTCTGTTAAAACTTGTGAACATTTACTGCACAATAATGGCATTCAATTAAATAGGTAGACTGTGGGTTACACACTGCCAACTCAGCAACTCCTGGCTCACTTAATTAACATCTTTACAGACATTATGTACTGCAATTACCGACATCAGGCAAAGCTTACACAGAACAGGGAACTTTCAAAGGCAAAAAGGCAGATCCTGCTTTCAGAGCCCACCCCCACCAAACGGGCCGCATACAGCTTCAGAAAGTGACAACGTCACCAGACAAGCTGACAGAGGGCGAATGATTCATAACCGGGAAAAAAAACAAAAATATGGACCGATTCTGTTTAAAAAAAAATAGGAGACACTAAAAGATGAATGCTGCATACTGTGGGGGTAAGGGGTTTATCTGCGGATTGGAGTTTGCTCAGCTGCTCATACCCGAGACCTGCTCTGGGTTATTCCACGTAGCAAACTCCATTGCATAATCACCTTTGTTTCTTCAGCAGAGAAGGCCAAGCAACTGCTGTATTTTTTTTTTAAAAAGGACTCAAAACTGCAAGATTGTCACCGAGGTCGGGAGGGGACCTGTGCATCCCACTCCCGACACTTTTACCATCAGTATATTTTTTTTTGGGGGGGGGGGGGGGGGCAGAAAACAAAACAAACTTTGTGCAAAAAACTTTGGGAAACTTTGCAGAGTTTGTGCGGCTGCGCAGTGGTGACACGTAGCGTTTGTCCCAGCGGCTCTCGCGCAGGGAAAAATCTGGCGGCGGCGTCGCTCCGAGCGGCCCGGGCACTACCGCCACCCCGGGGCTTCACACAGGCCTTCCGTCACCCGGCATTAAACTGCCCCTCGGCCCCCGCCAGCCCCCAGCGCGAGGCCGCACGTAGAGCCGGGCGAGGCTGCAGCCGCGAGAGCTCGGTCTGGAGGCCGGGCTGAGGGAGCGGGGCCTCGGGACCAGGCCGCTGCTCAATCTCCGGCTCCGGCCGCCGGACTGCGGCTGAAGGAGCGAGGGAGGGAGTGTATGTGAGGGGAGGGGACGGCACTCGGTGCTGCCTGGGCCTAGGGCTTCGGGTCCCAGTACTCACCGGGTGTTGTCGTCCTCGCAGCCTTCTCTGGTGGAGAAGCTCCTGAACGCCAATGTGAGCCGCGGCGCCGGGCGGCCACTTATAGCGCCAGCCGGCCCCCCCAATCAGCGGCTGCCACGTCAGAGCGGGGGTCGACAGGGGGAGGGGGAGGGAAGGAAAAGTGTGAGGGGAAAGATGGAGGGGAGGGGGAAAGGAAAAAATATGGGGGGAAAGGAAAAAATGAGGGAGAGAGAAAGAAGGAAAAAAGAGGGGAGGGGAAGGGGGTATGGAAAGGAGGGGGTAGGGAAAGAAGAAAAAAAGAGGGGAAGGGGGTAGGGAAGGGGAGGGGGGGAGAGAAAAAGAGGGGGGGGGAGAGAAAAAGAGGGGGGGGGAGAGAAAAAGAGGGGGGGGGAAGAGAAAAAGAGGGGGGGAAGAGAAAAAGAGGGGGGAAGGAAAGGAGAAAAAGAGAGGAAGGGGGGTAGGAAAAAGGGGAGGGGGAAGGGGGTAGGAAAAAGGGGAGGGGAAGGGGGTAAGGAAAGGAGGGGGTAGGGAAAGAAGGAAAAAAAGAGGGAAGGGGAGAGGGAGGGGGAGGGGGAGAGGGAGGGGGAGGGAGGAGGGGGAGGGAGGGAGGGGGAGGAGAGAGGGGAGAGAGGGAGGGAGGGAGGGAGGGAGGGAGGGAGGGAAGGAAGGAAGGAAGGACGGAGGGAGGGACGGGGGGAGGGAGGACGGAGGGAGGGAAGGAAGGAAGGAAGGAGGGAAAGGAAGGAAGGACGGACGGACGAGGGAAAGGAGGACGGACGGACGAGGGAAAGGAGGACGGACGGACGAGGGAAAGGAGGACGGACGGACGAGGGAAAGGAGGACGGACGGACGAGGGAAAGGAGGACGGACGGACGAGGGAAAGGAGGACGGACGGACGAGGGAAAGGAGGACGGACGGACGAGGGAAAGGAGGACGGACGGACGAGGGAAAGGAGGACGGACGGACGAGGGAAAGGAGGACGGACGGACGAGGGAAAGGAGGACGGACGGACGAGGGAAAGGAGGACGGACGGACGAGGGAAAGGAGGACGGACGGACGAGGGAAAGGAGGACGGACGGACGAGGGAAAGGAGGACGGACGGACGAGGGAAAGGAGGACGGACGGACGAGGGAAAGGAGGACGGACGGACGAGGGAAAGGAGGACGGACGGACGAGGGAAAGGAGGACGGACGGACGAGGGAAAGGAGGACGGACGGACGAGGGAAAGGAGGACGGACGGACGAGGGAAAGGAGGACGGACGGACGAGGGAAAGGAGGACGGACGGACGAGGGAAAGGAGGACGGACGGACGAGGGAAAGGAGGACGGACGGACGAGGGAAAGGAGGACGGACGGACGAGGGAAAGGAGGACGGACGGACGAGGGAAAGGAGGACGGACGGACGAGGGAAAGGAGGACGGACGGACGAGGGAAAGGAGGACGGACGGACGAGGGAAAGGAGGACGGACGGACGAGGGAAAGGAGGACGGACGGACGAGGGAAAGGAGGACGGACGGACGAGGGAAAGGAGGACGGACGGACGAGGGAAAGGAGGACGGACGGACGAGGGAAAGGAGGACGGACGGACGAGGGAAAGGAGGACGGACGGACGAGGGAAAGGAGGACGGACGGACGAGGGAAAGGAGGACGGACGGACGAGGGAAAGGAGGACGGACGGACGAGGGAAAGGAGGACGGACGGACGAGGGAAAGGAGGACGGACGGACGAGGGAAAGGAGGACGGACGGACGAGGGAAAGGAGGACGGACGGACGAGGGAAAGGAGGACGGACGGACGAGGGAAAGGAGGACGGACGGACGAGGGAAAGGAGGACGGACGGACGAGGGAAAGGAGGACGGACGGACGAGGGAAAGGAGGACGGACGGACGAGGGAAAGGAGGACGGACGGACGAGGGAAAGGAGGACGGACGGACGAGGGAAAGGAGGACGGACGGACGAGGGAAAGGAGGACGGACGGACGAGGGAAAGGAGGACGGACGGACGAGGGAAAGGAGGACGGACGGACGAGGGAAAGGAGGACGGACGGACGAGGGAAAGGAGGACGGACGGACGAGGGAAAGGAGGACGGACGGACGAGGGAAAGGAGGACGGACGGACGAGGGAAAGGAGGACGGACGGACGAGGGAAAGGAGGACGGACGGACGAGGGAAAGGAGGACGGACGGACGAGGGAAAGGAGGACGGACGGACGAGGGAAAGGAGGACGGACGGACGAGGGAAAGGAGGACGGACGGACGAGGGAAAGGAGGACGGACGGACGAGGGAAAGGAGGACGGACGGACGAGGGAAAGGAGGACGGACGGACGAGGGAAAGGAGGACGGACGGACGAGGGAAAGGAGGACGGACGGACGAGGGAAAGGAGGACGGACGGACGAGGGAAAGGAGGACGGACGGACGAGGGAAAGGAGGACGGACGGACGAGGGAAAGGAGGACGGACGGACGAGGGAAAGGAGGACGGACGGACGAGGGAAAGGAGGACGGACGGACGAGGGAAAGGAGGACGGACGGACGAGGGAAAGGAGGACGGACGGACGAGGGAAAGGAGGACGGACGGACGAGGGAAAGGAGGACGGACGGACGAGGGAAAGGAGGACGGACGGACGAGGGAAGGAAGGAAGGAAGGAAGGAAGGAAGGACGGACGAGGGAAGGAAGGAAGGACGGACGAGGGAAGGAAGGAAGGAAGGACGGACGAGGGAAGGAAGGAAGGAAGGACGGAAGGACGGACGAGGGAAGGAAGGAAGGACGGACGAGGGAAGGAAGGAAGGAAGTAAGGAAGGAAGGACGGACGAGGGAAGGAAGGAAGGACGGACGAGGGAAGGAAGGAAGGACGGACGAGGGAAGGAAGGAAGGACGGACGAGGGAAGGAAGGAAGGAAAGAAAGAGGGGGAAAGAGGGGGGAGGGGAGAGGGAGGAGAGGGGAGGGGAGAGGGAGGGAGTGGAGAGGGAAGGATGGATGGACGGGGAGGGAGGGAAGGAAGGAAGGACGGAGGGAGGGACGGGGGGAGGGAGGGAGGGAGGGGGGAGGGAGGGAGGGAGGGGGGAGGGAGGGACGGGGGGAGGGAGGGAGGGAGGGGGGGGAGGGAGGGAGGGAGGGGGGGGGAGGGAGGGAGGGAGGGGGGAAAGGAGGGACGGACGAGGGAAGGAAGGAAGGAGGGACGGACGAGGGAAGGAAGGAAGGAGGGACGGACGAGGGAAGGAAGGAAGGACGGACGGACGAGGGAAAGGAGGACGGACGGACGAGGGAAAGGAGGACGGACGGACGAGGGAAAGAAGGACGGACGGACGAGGGAAAGAAGGACGGACGGACGAGGGAAAGAAGGACGGACGGACGAGGGAAAGAAGGACGGACGGACGAGGGAAAGAAGGACGGACGGACGAGGGAAAGAAGGACGGACGGACGAGGGAAAGAAGGACGGACGGACGAGGGAAAGAAGGACGGACGGACGAGGGAAAGAAGGACGGACGGACGAGGGAAAGAAGGACGGACGGACGAGGGAAAGAAGGACGGACGGACGAGGGAAAGAAGGACGGACGGACGAGGGAAAGAAGGACGGACGGACGAGGGAAAGAAGGACGGACGGACGAGGGAAAGAAGGACGGACGGACGAGGGAAAGAAGGACGGACGGACGAGGGAAAGAAGGACGGACGGACGAGGGAAAGAAGGACGGACGGACGAGGGAAAGAAGGACGGACGGACGAGGGAAAGAAGGACGGACGGACGAGGGAAAGAAGGACGGACGGACGAGGGAAAGAAGGACGGACGGACGAGGGAAAGAAGGACGGACGGACGAGGGAAAGAAGGACGGACGGACGAGGGAAAGAAGGACGGACGGACGAGGGAAAGAAGGACGGACGGACGAGGGAAAGAAGGACGGACGGACGAGGGAAAGAAGGACTGACGGACGAGGGAAAGAAGGACGGAAGGACGGACGAGGGAAGGAAGGAAGGAAGGACGGACGAGGGAAGGAAGGAAGGAAGGAAGGACGGACGAGGGAAGGAAGGAAGGACGGACGAGGGAAGGAAGGAAGGACGGACGGACGAAGGAAGGAAGGAAGGACGGACGAAGGAAGGAAGGAAGGACGGACGGACGAGGGAAGGAAGGAAGGAAGGAAGGACGGACGAGGGAAGAAAGGAAGGAAGGACGGACGGACGAGGGAAGGAAGGAAGGAAGGACGGACGAGGGAAGGAAGGAAGGAAGGACGGACGGACGAGGGAAGGACGGACGGACGAGGGAAAGAAGGACGGACGGACGAGGGAAAGAAGGACGGACGGAAAGAAGGAAGGAAGGACGGACGAGGGAAGGAAGGAAGGACGGACGAGGGAAGGAAGGAAGGAAGGACGGACGAGGGAAGGAAGGAAGGAAGGACGGACGGACGAGGGAAGGAAGAAAGGAAGGAAGGAAGGAAGGAAGGACGGACGAGGGAAGTAAGGAAGGAAGGACGGACGAGGGAAGGAAGGAAGGAAGGACGGACGAGGGAAGGAAGGAAGGAAGGACGGACGAGGGAAGGAAGGAAGGAAGGTCGGACGGACGAGGGAAGGAAGGACAGACGAGGGAAGGAAGGAAGGACGGGGAGGGAAGGAAGGAAGGAAAGAAAGAGGGGGAAAGAGGGGGGAGGGGAGAGGGAGGAGAGGGGAGGGGAGAGGGAGGGAGTGGAGAGGGAGGGAGGAGGAGGAAGGAAGGGAGAAACAGAAAATAGGAGCAGTAGGCGGCCATTCGAGTCTGCACCGCCATTCAATATCATGGTTGATCCTCCATCATCATATTCCTGCTTTTTCCCCATACCCCTTGGTGCCTTGTGTTTCTTGATATCTATCTCCCTCAAAATATATTGAGTGACTTGGTCTCCACAGCCTTCTGTGGTAAAGAATTCCACAGGTTCACCACCCTCAGTGAACTCGGTACTAAATTTCCTACCCCGTAACTGTGACCCATTGTTCTAGACTTCCCAGCCAGGGGAAATATCCTCCCGGCATCCAGTCTATCCAACCCAGTCAGAATTTTATACATTTCAATGAGATCCCCTCTCATTCTTCTAAACTCTAGTGAACACAGGCCTAGTTGACCCAATCTCTCCTATGACAGACCTGCCATCCCAGAAATGAGTCTGGTGAACCTTCGCTGCACTTGCTCTATGGCAAGTATATCCTTTCTTTGGTAAGGTGACCAAAACTGCACACAATGCTCCAGGTGCAGTCTCACCAAGGCCCTGTATAACTGTAGTAAGACATCCTTGCTCCTGTACTCAAATCCTCTTGCAATTAAGGTCAACATACCATTTGCCTTCCTAACTGCTTGCTGCACCTGCATGTTTGCTTTCAATGACTGGTGTACAAGGACATCCAGGTCCCTCTGTACATCGACACTTCCCAAGCCATCACCATTTAAATATTTTGTCCTATGTTTTTCCTACAAAAGTGGATAACTTCACATTTATCCAAGTTATACTGCATCTGCCACCTGTTTGCCCACTCACTCAACCTATCTAAATCACCTTGCAGCATCTTTGCATCCTCAACTCACAATCCCACCTAGTTTTGTGTCGTCAGCAAACTTGGAATTACATTTGGTTCCCTCATCCAAATCATATATATTGTGAATAGCTGGGGCCCCAAGCACTGATCCCTGTGGTACCCCGCTTGTCACTGCCCACCACCCCAGAAAAGACTCGCTTATTCCTACTGTTTCCTGTCAGTTAACCAATTTTCAATCCATGCCAATACATTACCCCCAATCCTATATGCTTTAATTTTACACACTGATCTCGTGAGACTTTACCAGAGGCCTTCTGAAAATCCAAATACACCACATCCACTGGTTCTCCCTTATCTATTCTATCAGTTACATCCTCAAAAAACTCCAGTAGGTTTATCAAACGTGATTTTCCTTTCAGAAATCCATGTTGACTTTGTTTAATCCCATTGATATTTAAGTGAGCCATTATCACATCCTTTATAATAGGCTCCAGCATTTTCCCTACTACTGATGTCAGGCTAACCGGTCTGTAGTTACCAGTTTTCTCTCCTTCCTTTTTTTTTAAATGATGGGGTTAATGCTCCAATCTGCAGCAACTGTTCCAAAATTCTATAGATTATGCAAGATGACAACCAATTAATCCACTATTTCCATGGCTACCTCTTTTAGAACTCTAGGATGCAGATCATCAGCCTTCAGTCCCATTAGTTTCTCCAGCACTATTTTCTTAATAATCATTTCCTTTAATTCCTCTTGCTCACTAGACCCTTGGTTCCCTAGCATTTCTGGGACCTTGTTTGTGTCCTCCTGTGCAGACAGAACCAAAGTATTTAATTGTTCTGCCATTTCCTTGTTCCCCATTACAAATTCTCCCATTTCTGTCTGTAAAGGACCGACATTTGTCTTCGCGAATCTTTTTCTTAAGTACTTGTAGAAACTTGCAGTTGGTTTTTATGGTCCTTGCAAGTTTACTCATACTCTTGCCCCTTATAATTAATCTCCTGGTCCTTTTTTGCCAAATTCTAAACTACTCCCAATCCTCAGGCTTGCTACTTTTTCTGGCAACTTTATATAATTCCTCTCTGGATCGAATACTATCCTTAACTTCTTGTTAGCCATGGTTGGGCCACTTTTCCTTGTGTTTTTACACCAGAAAGGAATGTATAACTGTTGCAATTCATGCATTCATTGCTTAAATATTAGCCATTGCCTATCCACCATCATGCCTTTTAATGAATCTTCCCAATCTATCATAGCCAATTCATTCCTCATAACTTCATAGTTTCCTTTGTTTAGATTTAGGACCCTAGTTTCAGATTGGATTACTTCACTTTCCATCTTAATAAAGAATTCAATGTTATGGTCACTCTTACCCGCACAACAAGATTAATTAACCCCTTCTCATTACACAATACCCGATCTAGGATAGCCTGTTCCCTCGTCGGCTCCTCAGCATACTGGTCTAAAAACCATCTCGTACACACTCCAGGAATTCATCTGCCACAGTATTACTAATTTGCTTTGGCCAGTCTATATGCAAATTAGTCACATAAGAACATAAGAACATAAGAATTAGGAACAGGAGTAGGCCATGTAGCCCCTCGAGCCTGCTCCGCCATTCAATAAGATCATGGCTGATCTGGCAGTGGACTCGGCTCCACTTACCCGCCCTCTCCCCGTAACCCTTAATTCCCTTATTGGTTAAAAATCTGTGACTTGAATACATTCAATGAGCTAGCCTCAACTGCTTCCTTGGGCAGAGAATTCCACAGATTCACAACCCTCTGGGAGAAGAAATTCCTTCTCAACTCGGTTTTAAATTGGCTCCCCCCGTATTTTGAGGCTGTGCCCCCTAAGTTCTAGTCTCCCCTCCCAGTGGAAACAACCTCTGCCTCTATCTTGTCTATCCCTTTCATGATTTTAAATGTTTCTATAAGATCACCCCTTATCCTTCTGAACGCCAACGAGTAAAGACCTAGTCTACTCAATCTATCATAAGGTAACCCCCTCATCTCTGGAATCAGCCTAGTGAATTGTCTCTGTACCCCATCCAAAGCCAGTATATCCTTCCTTAAGTAAGGTGACCAAAACTGCACGCAGTACTCCAGGTGCGGCCTTACCAATACCTATACAGTTGCAGCAGGACCTCCCTGCTTTTGTACTCTATCCCTCTCGCAATGAAGGCCAACATTCCATTCGCCTTCCTGATTACCTGTTGCACCTGCAAACTAACTTTTTGGGATTCATGCACAAGGACTCACAGGTCCCTCTGCACCTCAGCATGTTGTAATTTCTCCCCATTCAAATAATATTCCCTTTTACTGTTTTTCCCACCCCCCCCCCCCCCCCAAGGTGGACGACCTCACACTTTCCGACATTGTATTCCATCTGCCAAACCTTAGCCCATTCGCTTAACCTATCCAAATCTCCTTGCAGCCTCTCTGTGTCCTCTACACAACCCGCTTTCCCACTAATCTTTGTCATCTGCAAATTTTGTTACACTACACTGTCCCCTCTTCCAGGTCATCTATGTATATTGTAAACAGTTATGGTCCCAGCACCAATCCCTGTGGCACACCACTAACCACTGATTTCCAACCCGAAAAGGAGCCATTTATCCCGACTCTCTGCTTTCTGTTAGCCAGCCAATTCTCTATCTATGCTAATACAATTCCTCTGACTCCGCGTACCTTTATCTTCTGCAGTAACCTTTTGTGTGGCACCTTATTGAATGCCTTTTGGAAATCTAAATACACCACATCCATCGGTACACCTCTATCCACCATGCTCGTTATATCCTCAAAGAATTCAGTAAATTAGTTAAACATGATTTCCCCTTCATGAATCCATGCTGCATCTGCTTGATTGCACTATTCCTATCTAGATGTCCCGCTATTTCTTCCTCAATGATAGTTTCAAGCATTTTCCCCACTACAGATGTTAAACTAACCAGCCTATAATTACCTGCCTTTTGTCTGCCCCCTTTTTTTAAACATAACCATACAAAACACAGAATGAGGAATTTTCTTACTGCTGTGAATATTTGAAATCACAATTGTTTTAAACACTTACTCATAAGAATAAGGAGCTCCACAGCTATTGCAGCAAAGTGGTATACACATCCAACATCACCTATGATTACTGGAGTACCCTTGTAACATGCATCTCTAATTTCCTGTTTGATGCCATCCCCTCCAACACCATGACTGTTGAGGCTTATAGACAACTCCCACCAATGTTTTGTGCTCCTTAGCTCCACCCAGATTGATTCTACATCTTTATTTTCTGAGCCAATATCCTCTCGCTATTGCTCGGATTTCATCCTTCACTAACACCACACCACCCCCTCTTCCTTTTTGCCTGTCCTTCCTAAATATCGAATATCCTTGGGTATTCAGTTCCCAACTCTGGTCACCCTGCAACCAAAATTGCAACCATATCGTATCCGTTTACATCTATTTGCTTTGTTAATTCATCGACCTTATTCCAGATGTTTCGTGCATTCAGATACAATGCTTTTAAATTTGTCTATTAGATATTATTTTGTACTATATTGGCACCGGGTTGGCAACACAGCCTTCTGGACGCACGCTCTTGGCTGCCGAGAACCCTATCTATACTGTCCCCGACTACAACCACCTGCCTTTTTACTCTTTCCCTCCCTCCCTCCCCCCCACTCCCACTTGAATGGCTTTCTGCACCATGGTGCCTTGGTCAGTCTGCTCATCCACCCCACAGTCTGCACACTTATCCACAAGGGTTGCAAGAACCTCAATCTATTGGACAAGTGTAGGGACTGAGGCTCCTGCAATACTACCTCCTGGATCCCCTTACCTGCCTCACTTGCAGTCACACCCTCCTGTCCTTGACTACGTGTCAATTCTAAAGTATTTAATCTAGAGGGTGTGGCTGCCTCCTGAAGCAAAAGATCCAGGTAACTTTCTCCCTCATGTCTCGCAATGTCTGTACTCGGAGCCGAAGTTCATCGAGCCGCAAACACTTACCGCAGATGTAGTTGCCCTGTGCCAAAATGTCCAGAATCTCCCACATATTGCAGAAACACATCTGTTTACCCATTATTTTAATTAGTTTAGCATTAATCAAGGATTTACCCTACATGGGGGAGGAGGGCAGCTGAGCATCCACATAGAAATTCCTGTGTGAAACAGGACATTCGGCGAAACCAGTTTTTGTTGATGTTTATCATCCACACAACCTGTACACTGGCTTTTGGAGGCCAAGCAGTGTGATTTGCACAATGCACCTACAGCACCACAGAATTTTGCTCGATTGACTGTCCATGGGCAAAGCCAGCAGAGATCTGCTAATAAATCCGTCACGGAGCAGTTGATGCTGTGCTCAACCATCTCCTGCTCTTGGCACCGAGGGGAATAGTGAAACCATACACCGCTTGCAGAAGACACCCATTTGAAACATTGCTTCTCCGGCCGAGACAATGTAATGTGTTACAAAAAAAGCTGCAATGTCTGCCTATGCTCAAGTGACCGAGGCCGACATTAAGCCCATGTTGCCCCATATAAATCAGGAACAGATGTCTGAACCTTGCTCACCTATACACCTCAAGGCCCAAAATTCTACTTTAAACAGTCCTTTTAACATTTGGGAGCATGTAAACAGCTCTCCAGACAATATCCACTTGGAATGGACTGGTTTAAAAAAAGTTAATTTCAAACCCCCTCCCAAATAGTCCCAGATAAAAGGGAACCAGCAGCACTAGGTCGAGCTGCTAGCACATGACATCCCAGCCTTCAATCTCCATGATGTTCCCAGCAAGGGCATGTATCAAGCATCAGGATGTCAAAGATATTTAAATGAGCTGAAAATACTAGGGGACCAAGGATCGAGCGAGAAAGGGGGAACTGAGGGAAATCCTAGTCAAGAAATGATGTTAGGGAAATTGAAGGCCGATAAATCCCCAGGGCCTGATTGGGATGCATCCCAGAGTACTTAAGTGGCCCGAGAAATAGTAGATGCATTGGTGGTCATTTTCCAACATCCCATGGACTCTCAGTTCCTATGGATTGGAGGGTAGCAAATGTAACCCCACTTTATAAAAGGAGAAAAAACGGAATTATAGACCGGTTAGCCTGACATCGGTGGTGGGGAAAATGCTGGAATCAGTTATTAAAGATGTAATAGTGCATCTGGAAAGCAGTGGCAGGATCGGTCCAAGTTAGCATGGATTTATGAAAGGGAAATCATGCTTGACAAATGTTCGAGTTTTTTTTGAGGATGTAACTCGTAGAGTGGATAAGGGAGAACCAGTGGATGTTGTGTATTTGGACTTTCAAAAGGCTTTTGACAAGGTCCCACACAAGATTAGTGTGCAAAATTAAGGCACATGGTATTGGGAGTAGTGTACTGACATGGATAGAGAACTAGTTGACAGACAGGAAGCAAAGAATGGGAAAAATCAGGTCCTTTTCAGAATGGCAGGCGGTGACTAGTGTGGTGCCGCAGGGTTCAGTGCTGGGACCCCAGCTACTTACAATATACATTAGACAAAGGAATTGAGTGTAATATCTCCAAGTTTGCAGATGACACTAAGCTGGGTGGCAGTGCAAGTTGCGAGGAGGATGCTAAGAGGCTGCAGGGTGACTTGGACAGATTATGTGAATGGGCAGATGCAGTATAATGTGGATAAATGTGAGGTTATCCACTTTGGTGGCAAAAACAGGAAGGCAGACTATTATCTGAATGGTGACAGATTAGTAAAAGGGGAGGTGCAACGAGACCTGGGTGTCATGGTACATCAGTCATTGAAGGTAGGCATGCAGGTACAGCAGGCAGTAAAGAAAACAAATGGCATGCTGGCCTTCATAGCAAGGGGATTTGAGTATAGGTGGAGAGGGGTCTTACTGCAGTTGTATAGGGCCTTGCTGAGACCCAAATATTGAGTATTGTGTGCAGTTTTGGTCTCCTAATCTGAAGAAGAACATGCAGCGAAGGGTCACCAGACTGATTCCAAGGATGGCAGGACTGACAAGACTGGATCGGCTAGGCTTATACTCACTGGAATTTAGAAGAATGAGGGGGATCTCAAACAAAATTCTGACGGGACTGGACAGGTTAGATGCAGGTAAAATGTTTGACATTTGGGGAAGTCCAGAACCAGGGGACACAGTCTAAGGATAAGGGGTAAGCCATATAGGACTGAGATGAGGAGAAACTTTTTCACCCAGAGTTGTGAACCTGTGGAATTCTCTACCACAAAAAGTTGTTGAGTCCAGTTCGTTGAACATATTCAAAAGGAAGTTAGATGTGGCCCTTACGGCTAAAGGGATCAGCGGGTATGGAGAGTAGGCAGGGGGGGGTACTGAGGTTGCTTGATCAAATTGAATGGTGGTGCAGGTTCGAAGGGCCGAATGGCCTGCTCCTGCACCTATTTTCTATGTTTCTATGACCTTGTATTATCAGACATGGTCATCTCAGCTGGATGCAGGAGCGAAATCAGCTGCTTGCCCCCAATGCACATAAAATGGCCCTAGTGCCGTGGCTCAGAGTGCAAGACCAGACCCTTGGCAGTGTCTTTTGAAGGAATCACTTGTGAAGGTGTAGTTTTTCCCGATGGAACAAGGTGCCGTTAACTTTTGACATTTGAACAAGTGTTCAAGCAGAATTAAACCATCCTTGAATCGCCAAGGGTTCACAATTTCGTCTCATCTAAATGGCATATTCCTTTCAGAACCTCAAAGAGACCACTGAAATGAATATCTTGTATAAATTACACTGCGTCACTTCCTCCTCAGATTACAAATAGCCATTTCTTTCCAACCACCAGATGGCAATACCTCCCCCTTAAATCTTTTTCATCTGTTATTACATTTAGAAGTTTGCATGTATTTCCAGATCCAGGTAATATCTTCCACTCCCTGCTCCTTCAATTCTTTGGATCTTGATGGCAGATCACTTTGAACAGACTCCCATCTGATAGTCCTAGATCCTCAAGTCTATCCCCAGTCCCCTTACCATTTTACTAGCTATTGTGTTTCTTTTTCAGTTCAGGTACATGGTTTAGTATTTGTTTCCAGAACTACGCACAACTCCAAAATCAATTGGGGCTTGACTCATGCTTTATAATGACAGGATTACTTGATCTAGTTTCTATTGTGGTCATGAAACCCAACATCCTATTCAGATCGTCATTGCTGCCAGACGAAGGTGTCTCGGATCCACAACTTCTGGATCCCTCCTGCTAATTCATCAGACAGTCCCTTGAATAAGGATGACTTGTTTCCACACCAAAAGGGATGAGCTCATAGATGTTTTAAGGAAGGACCCAATGTTCCAGTCCAGAAGTTGAAGGGTGGAAGATACTTGTACGTAGAGTTTAACATGTGATGACCGTTGCACACTGGCACGACAGAGCGAGGTCTTTAATCCAGTGGCAAGGGTTAACCAGGACGACTGGAGACCTCTGCTGCACGGATCCAGTGCGCACACATATCACAGTGTGGGCTGGCCTGTGCTGCCCCTGTACCCTCATTTGCCGCACCACCGCTACGACATTTCTGTTCCTCCGCTGTGCCAGCCCACACTTTAACTGGCGACCTGGGCCTCAATAACGTCACCCACCTCAAAGTCGTTGCACACTTGGGACTCGTGCTGGAAGCTGCAGTGGCACGCTCCAGCCCTTTATACGCCCTCTCGCAGGTCAGGGTGGCCTACTGATACTAACCAAACATTTGAGGTCACACACTAAACATCGAGACCATTTGTTGTCGTCTGCACCCAAGAGGCCCATATCCACCAATGCACTTGAGCTTCCACCACCAGTGGGCGCTGCAGGATACAAACAGCAGAATTCATCATAACCAGAGAGATCTTGATTGGTATTTTTAATACTTTTAGTTTGACTGGGACCATGTACAAGACTATAGGCTAGAATTTTCCCAAAACCCACCAGCATCCGATTGCTGCCCAAAAGAACACCAAGGCTGGGAAGATAATCACCAGTGAAAACTACCTGAAAAAAGTTTTAAACCCACCCAGCGAAAAATATGGGCCTTGCAACCCAATCTGGGCGGCAAAGTTCAGTTACGCCTAGATTGGGCGGTGCTGAAAAATGGGGAAAAAAATTAAAATTCTGAGGCTGCAGGTTGGGCCCCTACACCAAAAAAAAAAAAATTTTCAAAAAACCCAACTAAAAAATCCCCAAGACATTTTTTAATTAAATCACAACAGATTTTGAAAATAAATAGTAAAATAAAAAATCTCTTCCTTTTTTCTTGCAGACCTACTTAACTACCGCCCAGCTCCGCTGCTCCTCCCAGGGCAATCTGTGGACAGTGCACGCCGGTGGTCCTCTCCCCAGTGGACTTTGAGCCACGCTGGCGGTTTCAGATAGCGAATTTTTCACCGAGCCAGTTCTCTTCCAAAACCGCCGAGATACATGAAGACTCCACCAAAGGGCATCAGCTTAGTGAGAATTTAGTTAGCTAAAGCCACTTGAGCATATAGTAATGCATGCACCTGTGAGTATGCTCAGGTTTGGAAAGCTGTTGCACTGAGACCAGGACCCTGAGAGAGGAGGAAGAGAAGCTGCCTGACTACAACCAGAGTGTCTCAGAGCGAGTCTCTCTATAGAGCACGCGCGAGCCAGAGAGCGAGATCATTCTTTTCAAAAAAAAATTAAAACTGAGGAAAGGCCCCTTCTGATTGTTAAACAAGCAGGGGAGAGATGTGCCTCATTAAGAGTTCCCTCAGCTCACTTGGAGGCCATTAAGACTTTTAGGCCTGTGATTTGGGTTGAGTGTTGCCCTTAAAGGGACCCTGATATGACAAGTCCATCTTGGCCGGTGGTGGTGCCAGCCACGACTTATGTACACGTGGGAGCCACGGCAGCTGCTGCTCCGCCACCTTTCCAGGTTATTAACTAACAAGAATGGGGTCGAGAGCTACACCCACCCCAGCATGACCATCGAGTGCATGAGGGGAATGGCTGGGGTAGTCAGCTCCTCGGCCATTGTCGCCACCTCAAATGAACAGGAAGGCTGTGTTCTTCCTGGGATCGGAGCAGGTAGTGTCCCTGACACTTAGTAAGGGGCTCACGGTGAGCAGAACCTTACTGCCGGTGGATCCCCTCGAGGCCACCGAGCATAGGACGGTCATCTCTAACGTCCCGCTCTTTGTTCCCAGTGAGCTCCTCCTCCCCCACCTATGTCAACTGGGGGAGGCAAGGTCAAGGATAAACCCCATACCGCTTGGCCTCGGAGGCCAGCCTCAGTCATGTGTTCTTCTGCCGCGAGCTTTATTCAGGTGGTACGGAAGGGGCCTTTAACGTGATCTGCAAAAACTGCCCCGCCTTCAAGACCGCCAAAACATCGAAAGCGGCCGAGGCTGGTGCCTCCGCCAGTCCTCCCAGTTACTGCCTGCGTGTCGGGAGACAGATGCACGGTGTAGTCGGGGGACAATGCCATAATGGCCTCCGGCTTGGGGGGAGGGGTGGGTACAGGGAGAGCATCCGCACAGAAAGGTGTGGCGTAAGAAAAAACATCTGCCGGCGAGTCCCCTCAGCCATCAATGCGCTCGGCCCCAACACCACCAGTAAGCACAGGGCATTCCGTGCATGTACATTGTTTGTAGCCACCAGATGGCATCATTGTTGGAGGCCACTGAGCAGTCCGCACATGATGCTGCTCAGGTATAAAAGGCCAGCCATTTTGAGAGCCAGGCACTTTGGGCCAGAATAAAGCAGAAGCAAATTTGTACCTCGCTTAGTTAAACAGTACTCAGTTTGTACCTTTATTGCACACAAGTGCCCGAGCCCTCAACCACACCCACTCCTGCGGATGGTTTGATGCACAGTCGGGCTCAGGCACGGGCAAGAAACATGAGGGGACAGAGGCCTCGGCAGACTGAGGATGACCAATGTCAGTCCATGAGGGAGGGGTTGGTGCATGGCGTGGGTTCCATTTCCGCCACCAGTCCCAACCTGCGCCGTAGACCTGCCTGTTGTCGAGACCGCAGGGCTGCCAAACGAGGACATCGCCGCTGTGTCGAGCATCCTGGGACTGAGGTCGGCGAGGCCAAAGAGATAGAATCCGAGCCTGCCCAGTCAAAACTCAACATCTCCCGGGCCCTACACGATCCGGTCGAAAACATTTCAAAAGAACCCCTGCCTGCTGGGTCGGAGGGTGCTGGTGGGGAGGGTGAAGAACCCCAATCTCCGTCCCGAACATTGGCACCGGGTGTGTTAGAGGAACTGGAGGGATTTTTTGGCCCGGTTTCTCTGGGCACCCGGGGTCCCACATCCGCTTCCCGACATCCTAGCAGGTGCCCTAGTGGTGGGGGAGGAAAACGAACTCCACGGCTGTCAACCCTGGGGGTGGGATCATGTGTTGTGGCCGCTGGTGGCAACCTCCCGGAGGAGGGTGCGGGAGGGAATTGAGAGTCCATTGCCAGAGAGGTGATGGATCTCCATGCCCGCTGCAGAGTCCCTCATTCCTGCCAGGGAATTCAGACTTTTTGGCGGAACGCCAGGGTCGCTGCACTAGAGCCCATCTAGCCCTGGACAGATAGTCCATGTTGTGTATCTGTAAAGCATGCACTCCCCATGTTCCACCACCAGGGAGCACATCCCCTGAAGTCCCAAGGGATCCCATCATCACTTGGGAGCACTGTATATAAACCAGCCCCCAAGGCCTGTTCCTCACTCGAGTGTCTAAAGACTGAGGTCAGTTACTTCAACCTCCCTGTGTGCAGCCTCATCTGTGTTAGGAACACAATAACTGGCGACGAGTATACGAATCCAACGCAAAGATGCAGCAAACTGTGGGCATCCTGGAGAAGTTCTCAGAGGGTGAGGACTGGAAAGCCGATGTCGAACGACTAGAACAGTACTTTGTAGCCAACGAGCTGGACGGAGAAGGAAGTGCAAGGAAAGCGGTCCTCCTCACGGTCTGCAGGGCACCAACCTACAGCCTAAGAATATTCTGGCTCCTGTGAAACCCACATAAGTCGTATGAGGAGCTGTGTACACTGGTTCGGGAGCATCTTAACCCAAGGGAGAGCGTGCTGATGGCGAGGTATTGGTTCTACATGTGCCAGCGATCTGAAGGTCAGAAAGTGGTGAGCTATGTAGCCGAGCTAAGGTGACTTGCAGGACAATGTGATTTTGATGGTTACCTGGAGCAAATGCTGAGATTTTTGTACTTGGCATTGGCCTCGAGACCATCCTACAAAAACTTTTGACTGGAGAGACACCGACCCTCAGTAAGGCCATTGCGATAGCACAGGCGTTTATGTCTACCAGTGATAACAGCAAACAAATCTCTCAGTGCACAAGTGCTAGCAATGTTCATAAATTAACTGGAACTGTGTTTGCGAGCAGAAATGTGCAGGGCAGAAACCACTCGTCTGCAACTGCCAGCAGGCCTCGGGTGACCCAGATGACTCAGTCCACAACAAAGGATGAATGTAAGGCAATTCACACCTTGTTGGCGTTGGAGGCTTCCATTCACCCTATTCATGCCACTTCAAAAGGCTGTGTTTGCAAGAGCTGTGGAACAATGGGGCATCTCCAACGAGCTTGCAGACGAGCTGCAAGCTCTGCAAAACATGGCAGAGGAAGATCGGTCCATGGTGGATCAAAGCAATTTCGAGCCTCAGAGGAGGCAGATGCTGAGGTACACACATTTGACGAACTGTCCACCTATAATGCTAAATATAAAATTGAATGGCTTACCCGTAGCCAAGGAACTGGACACTGGCGCTAGCATGAGTAAAAACATGTTTGAGACTGGTGCAACAAGGCACTCAGACGACCAGTGAGCCCCATCCACACAAAACTGAGAACGTACACTAAAGAGCTCATCACTGTCCTGGGCAGCATCATGGTCAAGGTCACCTACGAGGGCACTGCTACTCTGGATTGTCCCGGGCGATGGCCCTACACGGCTTGGAAAGGAGCTGGCTGGGCAAAATCCGCTGGAACTGGGATGACATCCAAGCACTCATGTTGATGAGGCCTCATGTACCCAGGTTCTCAACAAATTTCCATCCCTTTGAGCCAGGCATTGGAAACTTTTTCAGGGCGAAGGTGCGGATCCACTTGGTCTCGGAGGCATGACCCATTCACCACAAGGCGCGAGCGGTACCTCACGAGGAAGTGTGTGGAAATAGAGCTGGACAGGCTGCAACGCGAGGACATCTCCCCAGTGGAACTCAGCGAGTGGGCCAGCCAGATTGTTCCAGTACTCAAAAGTGATTGCACGGTCAGGATTTGCGACATTATAAAGTAACTTGATCGTTTCTCGCAACAGGACCAATACCCGCTACCTAAGGCAGACGACCTATTTGCGACGCTGGCAGGAGGCAAGATGTTCACCAAACTCAACCTCACTTCGGTCTCTATGACGCAGGAGGAGTCTTCGAAGGGCCTCACCTGCATCAACACGCACAAGGGACTGTTCATCGACAACAGATGCCCGTTTGGAATTCGGTCGGCTGCAGCTATCTTCCAGAGAAACATGAAGAGCCTGCTCAAGTTGGTACCATGCATGGTGGTTTTTCAGGACGACATATTGGTCACAGGTCAGGACACCGTCGAGCACCTACAAAACCTGGAGGTGGTCCTCCAGCAACTGGATTGCATAGGGCTGCGGTGAAGAGGTCGAAATGCGTCTTCATGGCAACAGAAGGAGAGTTTTTGGGGAGAAAGATCGCGGCGGATGGCATTCGGCCCACAGACGCCAAGACAGAGGCTATCAGGAACATGCCCAGGCCTCAGAACGTCATGGAGTTACGGTCACTCCTGGGACTCAACTATTTTGGTAACTTCCTACCGTGATTAAGCACCCTCTTAGAGCCCCTACATGTGTTATTGCGTAAAAGGTGAGAACTGGGTATGGTGAAAAAAAACAAGTAATTGCTTGAGAAAGCCAGAAACATTTTATGCTCCAAGCTCCTTGTATTCTATAACCTGTGTAAAAGACTTGTGCTAGCATGTGATGCGTCGTCATACAAAGTCAGGTGTATATCACAAGCTAACGTTGCGGGGAAGTTGCAACTTGTCGCCTATGCCTCCAGGAGCTTGTCTAAGGCCGAAGGGGTCTGCTACAGCATGATTAAGAGGCATTAGAGTGTGTGTTCGGGGTAAAGAAAATGCCTGTACCTGTTTGGCCTCAAATGAGCTGGAAACTGATCACAAGCCCCTCATATCCCTGTTCGCTGAAAACAAGGATAAATACTAATGCCTCAGCCCACATACAAAGGTGGACACTCGCGCTATCAGCCTATAACTACTGTCCACCACAGGCCAGGCATAGAGAACTATGCAGATGCTCAGTCGGCTACCATTAACCACCACGGGGGTAGAAGTGGCGCCCCCTGCAAACTGGTTGATGGTGGTGCAGCCCGCAGACTTGTTGGTCATGGAAGCGTTTGAAAATGATAAATCACCTGTCACGGCCCGCCAGATTAGGACTTGGACCAGCCAAGATCCTCTGCTGTCCCTTGTAAAAAAAAGTGTACTGCACGGGAGCTGGGCCAGCATCCCCGTTGAAATGCAAGAGCTAATCAAGCCTTTCCAGCGGCGAAACAACGAGCTGTCCATTCAGGCAGACTGCCTGTTATGGGGTAACCATGTAGTGCTATCCAGGGAAACATTCATCTCAGATCTCCACAGCATGCAGCCGGGTATAGTAATGAACGAGATAGTCAGATCCCACGTGTGGTGGCCCGGTATCGACTGACTTGGAGTCCTGTGTACGGCAATGCAGAGTGCGCTCAGTTGAGCAACGCGCCCAGAGAGGCACCACTAAGTTTGTGGTCCTGGCCCTCCAAACCATGGTCGAGGATCCATGTCGACTATGCGGGCCCGTTTCTCGGTAAAATGTTTCTGGTGGTGGATGCTTTTTCAAAATGGATTGAATGTGAAATCATGTCAGGAAGCACCGCCGCCACCACCATTGAAAGCCTGAGGGCCATGTTTGCCACCCACGGCCTGCCTGACATTCTGGTCAGTGACAACGGGTCATGTTTCACCAGTGCCGAATTTAAAGAATTCATGACCCGCAATGGGATCAAACAGGTCACCTCGGCCCCATTTAAACCAGCCTCCAATGGGCAGGCAGAGCAGGCAGTACAAGTCATCAAACAGAGCCTCAAACGAGTCACAGAAGACTCACTCCAAACCCGCCTGTCCAGAGTACTGCTCAGCTACCACACGAGACCCCACTCGCTCACAGGAGTGCCCCTGACTGAGCTACTCATGAAAAGGACACTTAACCAGACTCTCACTGGTTCACCCCAACCTGCATGATCAAGTAGCGAGCAAACGGCAGCAACAAAACGTAAACGATGGTCACGCCACTGTCACAGGAAATTGATCTACTTGGGACCATGTCCATAGTTTAGCACGTACACAGGGTGTACGTGCTAAACTATGGACATGGTCCCAAGTGGATCACGGGCACGGTGATAGCTAAAGAAGGGAGTAGGGTGTTTGTAGTCAAACTAGACAATGGACAAATTTGCAGAAAGCACCTGGACCAAACAAGGCTGCGGTTCACAGACTGCCCTGAACAACCAACATCAGACACCAGCTTTTTCAAGCCCACAACACACCCAAAGGATTAACGACACCACCCCGGACCAGGAAATCGAACCCATCACTCCCAACAGCCCAGCAAGGGCACAGCCAACACACCAGGACACTTGTACCGAAGCGGTCCACCAGGGAAAGAAAGGCTCCCAACTGCCTCACCTTGTAAATAGTTTTCACTGACTTTGGTGGGATGGGGGGAGGTGGGGAAAGTGATGTGTATCTGTAAAGCATGCACTCCCATATTCCGCCACCAGGGAGTGCATCCCCTGAAGTCCCAAGGGATCCCAGCATCCCTTGGGAGCACTGTATATAAGCCGGCCCCTAAGACCTGTTCCTCAATCTGGAGTGTCTTAATAAAGACTTACCGTAGGTCACTGTTACTTTAACCTCCGTGTGTGCAGTCTCATCTATGTTAGGAACACAATAGTCCGAGCCAGCGTTGATCACGTCCATCCGCGCCGCCGTCAAAATCATTGGCGCGGACAGGGCCTGGTCTCAAAAAGACAACCTTGAGCTGCGCCAGCTCAAAACGTTCCTCACTAGATTGCTGAGGGAGCGGAGGTCATCATACGACTCCGCTCCCTCCCCACAGTAGTTTAAAATCAGAGGTTGCACTATGCTCGAAGATAACCATAGCCAGCCTCAGCATCAACGGCAGAGAAGCGCGCCGCAGATTTAATAACTTTTTGCTCTTACGGGAGAGGAATATGCAATGTGCTTCCTGCAAAAAACCAACACCGTTCTGGGAGATGAGGCCATGTGGCTCCTGGAATGGCAAGGAGAGGTCCGTATGAGCCACCTCACCACTTGCGGGGTGGCCATTTTGCTGGCCCCACATTTTCAGCTGGAGATCTTGGGGGTCAAGGAGCCTGTATCAGGCCGCTTGCTCTATGTCACTGTTTACCTGAGGGATTGTGCCACTCCATTGAGTGAAAGTGTATGCTGATGCGTTCATAAAGGATGAAACTGAGTATTGTGAACAATGAGAAAGTGTGACCTTAGCTCCTTTATTAAGACTCCAGAGTGCAGTTACCTCGTGGGTGGGCCTGCTTATATACCGTGCTCCCAAGGGATGCTGGGATCCCTTGGGACTCCAACAGGTGGTGATTTAATACAGGGTGCAAGGGGTTAAATACATATCACTCCCTCGTAAAGTTAATAGTACACTTACAGGGCGAGACAATCTGGGGCTTTTCGCTCCCTTGTCGATCGTCTCGGTACAAATGGGGTAATGGGCGAGTTGCTTCGTCCTTCACTGAGCTGCTGGGCAGCCAGCCTTGCCGAGCTGCTGGGCAGCCAGCCTTGCCGAGCTGCTGGGGATAGTGAGTTTGGCTTCGTGGTCAACCATGTCAGTTGCCCAGTGTCGAGGGTCAAAGTTGGTGTCTTCTTTGGGTTGTTTGTAGCTGTTTGTGAACCGCCATTTGGTCCAAATGTTTTCTGCATGTTAGTCCATTGGACAATTTGACCTGAACCACCCTACTCCTCTCTGGGTATGACTGACAGCAAGCCATTTGGAACCATATCCATAGCTGAGTACAAACACAGGGTCATTGACCTCGATATCACGTGACAAATTTGCGCAGTCATGGTACACACTTTGTTGATGCCACCTGCCCTCCACGTGATCATGGAGATCAGAGTGGACAAGAGCGCGCCTGGTTTTGAGCACCCTTTTCATGAGCAGCTCGGCTGCAGGAACTCCGGAGAGTGAGTGGAGTCTGGTGCAGGAGCTGAACAGCACTCGGGACAGCCGGGTCTGCAGGGAGCCTTCCGTCACACGTTTCAAGCTTTGCTTGATGGTCTGAACTGCCCGTTCTGCCTGGCTGTTGTATGCAGGCTTGAACGGGGCAGATGTGACATGCTTTGACGCCATTGCAGGTCATTAATTCCTTGAATTCAACACTGGTGAAACACGGCCCATTGTCACTGACTAGGACATCAGGCAGGCCATGCGTGGAAAACATGGCTCGTAGGCTTTCAAAGGTGGCCGTGGACACGCTTAGCCATTATTGCACATTCAATCCATTTTGAATAAGTATCCATGACAACCAAGAACATTTTGCCCAGAAATGGACCTGCATAATCCACGACCACTGTTGAGGGCCACTATCACAAACCTACTAATGCCTCTGGGTGCATTGCTCAGCTGAGAGCAAGTGTTGCACTGGTGCACGCATGACTAAATCTGAGTCGATGCTGGGCCACCACACATGGGATCTGACTAAGGCGCTCATCATTACAATGCCTGGGTGGGTGCTGTGCAGTTTACAGATGAACGTTTACCTGCCTTTCTTGGGCAAGATCACACGATTACCCAACAGACCAGTCTGCCTGCAGGGACATTTCATCTTTGCGCTTGTGGAACGGCTTGATCACCTCCTGCATCTCAGCTGGGACACTGGACCAGCTCCCATGGAGGACACAGTTTAAAAAAAAAGCAAGGCCAGTAAAGGATCCTGGCTGACCTGATCTGGCGAGCTGTAACGGTGACTGTTTTCAAATGCATCCATTACCATGAGCAAGTCTGCAGACTGTGCCATTGCCACCCCGGTGGTGGGCAATGATAGCCGACAGAGCATCTGCGCAGTTCTGTGCCCGGCCTGTGGCAGATTACATAGTTGTATGCCAACAGCCTGAGCACCCATCTTTGGATGTGGGCAGAGGCATTGGTGTTCATCCCTTTGCTCTCAGAACAGCGATATGAGCGGCTTGTGGTCAGTTCAGCTCATACTTGAGGCCAAAGTACTGGTGCATTTTCTTTACCTCAATCGCATGCCAGAGCCTCTTTTTCAATCATGCTGTAGGCCCTTTCGGCCTTGGACAAACTCCTGGACACATAAGCGACCGATTGAAAAATCCCCGATTTGTTAGCCTGTTGTAAAACACCCGACCACGTATGATGACGCATTGCAAGCTAGCACTAATTGTTTACAAGGGTTATACAGGACAGTTTGTTTGAACAGAGATTCCTGGCTTTCTCAAAGGCAGCCTCTTGTGAAATCTCCCTTGTGCAATAGCACATGTAGGGGTTCTGGCAGGGTGCTTAACCCAGGTAGGAAATTACTGAAATAGTTAAGGAGTCACAGGAACAACCACAGCTCCGTCACGTTCTGTGGTCTAGGTGGGTCTGATGCCGTATGCTGCGATTCTTCTTCCCAAGAACTCGACCTCCGGCACCAGGAAAACACTGAGCGTTTCAACCCGAGTCCCACGCGATCTAACCGACTAAGAACCTCTTCCAGATTCTTCAAGTGCTCAATGGTGTCCCGACCTGTAACCAGTATGTCGTCCTGGAAAACCACAGTGCGAGGAACCAACTTTATCAGGCTGTCCATGTTCCATTGGAAGATTGCCACAGCCGACCTAATCCCAAATGGGCATCTGTTATAGATGGAGACCTTTGTGCATGTTGATGCAGGTGAGGCCTTTCGAAGACTCCTCCAGCTCCTGTGTCATGTAGGCCGAGGTCAGGTTAAGCTTGAACGTCTTCCCTCCAGCCAGGGTCGCAAATAGGTCATCTGCCTTGGGTAGCGAGTACTGGCCCTGTAGCGAAAAGCAGTTTATCGTTACTTGATAGTCCCCACAAATTCTGACCGTGCCATCCTCTAAGTACCAGGACAATCTGACTGGCCCACTCATTGAATGCCACCAGTGCGATGATGCCTTCTTGCTGCAGCCTGTCCAGCTCAATTTCCATTTTCTCAGGCATCATATATGGTACTGCCCATGCCTTGTGGTGGATGAGTCACGTACCAGGAACCAAATGAACCTGCACTTGCGCTAAGAAGCTTCCAATGCCTTGCTCGAACAACGATGGAAATCTGCTCAGAATCTGGGCACATGGAGTCGTCGATGGACAAAAGTGCTCGGATGTTGTCCCAGTTTCCCATCCAGCTTCTGCCAGTGTGGGGCCATCCTCTGGCACAATCCACAGCCGGAGTTCGTATACTGCTCCATCATAGGAGACTTTGACTTCCGCACTGCCAATTACAGGGATGAGCTCCTTGTTGCAAGTCCTTATAGTTTGGTGTGAATGTGGCTGAGCTTGAGCCTGTGTGCCTTGTTACACCACAGCCTGTCGAAGGCCTTTTTACTCATTATGGACTGACTTGCACCCGTGTCATTCCAGAGATACTAGAATACTAGGATGGTGTCATTGTTGGAGGCCACTGAGCAGCGTGCACATGGTGCTGCTCAGATCTAAGAGGCCAGCCATTTTGAGTGTCAGACACTTTGGGCCTAAATAAAGCAGAGCAAAGTTGTACCTTGCTTAGTTAAACAGTACTCAGTTTGAACCTTTATTGCATACATAACAAATGAGATCCCCTCTCATTCTTCTAAACTCTAGTGAATACAGGCCTAGTCGACCCAATCTCTCCTCATACAACAGTCCTGCCATCCCAGGAATCAGTCTGGTGAACCTTTGCTGCACTCGCTGTATGGCAAGTATATCCTCTCTTGGGTAAGGAAACCAAAACTGCATACCTACTCAAGGTGCGGTCTCACCAAGGCCCTGTATAACTATAGTAAGACATCCTTGCTCCTGAACTCAAATCCTCTTGCAATGAAGGCCAACATACCATTTGCCTTCCTAACTGCACCTGCTGATTGTAAATAGTGGAGGTTCTAACACTGATCCCTGCAGCACTCTACTAATTACTGGTTGCCAACCAGAGAATGAACCATTTATCCCAACTATGTTTTCTGTTAGTTAGCCAATCCTCTATCCATGCTAATATATTACCCCCAACCCCATGAACTTTTATCTTGTGCAGAAACCTTATGTGGCACCTTGTCAAATTACAGGGCTCTGTTCTCTCTGGATCCATCCAGCGAGGAAGCACGCAGAGTTTTGTGGGAGAATCTGGACGCTCCGCTAGGCTTGGCAGAGCTAACCGGTGCCCTCTACCAGCTCTTGAAGGGAAAGTCCCTATGGCTGGACGGGCTGACCTTGGAGTTCCACAGGGCGTCCCGGGATGTGACTACTCATGGGTCCTGGGGCAAAGTATGGCGACTGGGGAGATGCCCCTCTCTTGGCGCAGGGCAGTCATCGTCCTGCCTCTTAAGGCGATCTCCACCTACTTAACTGGCACCTAGTCTCCCTCAGCACGGATTACAAAATTTTTTCCCAGGGTGATGTCTGCTCGCCTTGGTACCGTGCTGGACCACATGATCCACCCCGACCAGTCCTACACAGTCTCGGGCCAGACAATCCACGCCAACATCCATCTGGTCGGGACCTGGTTCACTATTCCCAGAGGACTGGTCTGTCGGTCACCTTCCTTTCCCTGGATCTGGAGAAGGTGTTCAACAGCGTGGATCACGAGTGTACCTTTTTGGGACTCTGCGCGCTTTTGGGTTCGGGACAGTCTCGCCCGGATCCAACTTTTGTACGACGCCGCCGCGTATCTAATTAAGGTTAACGGGTCTTTGACAGCGCCCCTTCGCTTTGAGAGGGGGGAGCACCAGGGATGCCCCATGTTCAGCCTGTTATATGCCAGCTGCATGGAGCCTTTCCTACGCCTCTTGCGGAAGAGGTTGACTGAACTGGCTCTGCAAGGGCCGGGCGTGGAGGTCGTCCTCTCAGCTTAAGCCAATGACATGCTCCTCATGGTTGAGGATCCCATTGACCTGCAGAGGATGGGCGAGTGCCAGAAGATTGATTCGGCCGCATCCTCCGCCAGGATCAACTGGGAGAAATGTTCCGGACTCCTGGTGGGTCATTGGCAGATGGACTCCCTGCTGGAGTTCAGGCCCTGTGCCTGGAGCACCACTCATGATCGCTATCTGGGAGTCTACCTTAGCCCCAACAAGGAACCCTGACCAGCAAACCGGCAAGAGCTGGAGGCCAAAGTCGCTGCTCGCCAAGGGCGTGAGACAGGACTGCTCAGAGTGCTGTCCTACAGGGGTGGAGCGCTAGTCATAAACCAGCTGATGGCCGCTATGCTGTCAGTTGGTCACTGACTCCTCCCCGTGAGTTTGCCACCAAGATACAGAAGAAGCTGGTGGACTTCTGTTACAACAGGAAGCACTGGGTCTCTGCCATGGTCTTGCGTCTCCCGCTTAGGGAGTGCGGTCAGGCGTTGGTGTGCGTTAGCACCCAGCCTGCGACTTTCCATCTTCAGACCCTGCAGAGATATCTTTACGTCGAGCCCCCTCCTAGGTGGTGCGCGCTGGTGACTTATTTCTTCCGCCAGCAGTACTGCCTCAATTATGACATGAAGTTCCTGTTTGTGAGCCTGGGGGGCATCAGGACTGCCATGCGGGGGATGACTGTATTTTACCAGGAACTCATCAGGGTCTGGAACAGAGTCACCACCAAGCGCAGTTCTCCCCCATCGACAATGGCGGCTGTGCTTCGGGAGCCGCTGCTCAGGAATCCATACCTCCACGACCGCAGTTTTAGGTGGCAGGCAGACAAGAGGGCTGTGTCTGGCAAGGTGGCTGGATGGCACCTGAAGAGCTGGCACAGCGCCTAAACTGGGCCGATGTCCAGCGCGCGGCCAATGCCATCGCGTCGCTAAAAACAACACTGGGCCCTGACTCCATTAGGTATGTCGAGGAGGGTCAAGCACGTTGGATGATCCCGTCCAGACAGACGAAATTCCTCATCGGTGCCAAGCCCCGAAACTTCTCTCGGGAGCCAGCGCCTCAACTTGAGCATACTCTGGGAAATCCCCTCCATGCCTTTCAGTTCAGCGTGGAGGGATTCTTGGACGGGCTGCTCTTGCGCACTCCAATTTGCCATCCAGACACGCCAAGGCGCACCATCTTGCTATCCGGAGGAGGCAGGGTTCCCTAATGGAGTGCACTCTATGCGGGAGTCCTCCCTCCATTTATTGGGGACTTGGCCTGGAGGGTGTTGCACAGAGCAGTCCCGTGCAATAAGTTTTTAAGTCGGTTCACGGGCTCCCAGGCTGCCTGTAATTTCTGCGGTTTGGAAAAGTCCGTGTTCCACACTTGCCTTGAATGCGTGAGGTTGCAGCCCCTCAATATTTGAAGGGGCTGCTCCTCAAATTCTGGTTGCACTTCAGTCCCACACTCCTGATCTTTGGGCACCCTGTGCAGAAGGGAGTGGGCAGGTCAGAATGCCTCCTTGTAGGACTGCTCCTGGGCATGGCCAAGGTGGCCAGTAACTGGTCCAGGCAGCAGCCAGTCGAGGTGGGTCGTTCAGCCTGACTGCCTGCCTCTCTTCCGCAGTTACATTTGAGCCAAGGTGTCCCTGGAGATGGAGCACGTGGTGTCCACCAGTACGCTCGCGGCCTTCCGCGAGAGGTGGGCGCCAGAGGGACTGGAGTGCCCCTCGACTGCCCGCTGCCTGGTTAACGGCCACCGTGGCCATGTCCAGGAGCAGTCCTACAAGGAGGCCTTATGACCTGCCCGCTCCTCTCTTTCCCCCCCCCCCCTCCCCAGAGTGCCTAAAAATCAGGAGCATGGGACTGAAGTTTGACCGTTTAAGTTTTAAAGTTTAATTTGTCGCTTTTACTACCCCTTTAATAAGGGGGCATTTGATTTACAGGTTCAACTAAAATAGCTCTAGAGCTGTTGAGTTGGGAGTGGCTTAGCCATTCACATGATGTTCACAAGAGTCAACAAAACACCTGCCAGTTGGGTTCGGGGATCCATGATGAGGCAGGTGGTTGAGAGCCTGGTGGATGAACTGGTAATGTGTAGTGTGATTGTTAAACCTTTGCTAATAAGCCAACTAGTTCTCAATAGCAATGTGTTGCTATGAATTCTTAAGCAAAGAACTCATGAAGCAAATACATTATACAGATACATAACATCAGAAATAAGAGCAGTCGGCCATTTGGCCCCTTGAACCTGCTCAACCATTCAATATCATGGTTGATCTGATCATGGACTCAGTTCCACTTCCCTGCCTGCTCCCCATAACCCTTTACTCCCTTATCACTCAAAAATCTGTCCATCTCCACTTTAAATACATTCAATGGCCCAGCCTCCACAGCTCTCTGGGGCAGAGAATTCCAGAGTTACAAACCTCAGAAGAAATTCCTCCTCATCTCAGTTTTAAATGGGCAGCCCCTTATTCTAAGACAATGTCCCCTAGTTTTAGTTTCCTTTATGAGTGGAAATATCCTCTCTGCATCCATCGTGTCGAGTCCCCTCATAATCTTATGTTTCAATAAGATCACCGCTCATTCTTCTGAACTCCAATGAGTAGAGGCCCAACCTACTCTACCTCAAGTTAACCCCTCCTCTCCAGAATCAATCCAGTGAACCTTCTCTGAACAGCCGCCAATACAAGTATATCCCTGGTCAAAGACCGCCACAAGTGGAGGAAGTGCATCCAGGAGGGCGCTGAGCACCTCGGATCTACTCGCTGAGAGCATACAGAAATCAAACGCAGGTAGAGGAAATATCGTGTGGCAAACCAGTCCCACCCACCTTTCCCGCAACGACTGTCAGTCCCACCTATGACAGACTGTAATTCTCATATTGGACTGTTCAGTCACCCAAGAACTAATTTTTTGAGTGGAAGCAAGTCTTCCTCAATTCCGAGGGACTGCCTATGATAATCCTTCCTTAAATACGGAGACCAAAACTGTACGCAGTACTCCAGGTGTGGCCTCACCAGTACCCTGTACAGTTGTAGCAGGTCTTTTCTAAAATTACTTGTGGCAACATCACCTTTTTGAAGGGTCAAGAAATGGTCAAGAAAGCAGGAAGTTTCATACATCAAGTTCTTAATCCCAAAAGAATTTCATCGACAATTCTGTGACAATCTGATTATTTATGCTCAAAGAATCAACTCGAGTCTGAGGTGTGTTAAATGGTAGCACACAATTCCGTTCACTTTTAAAGTCAAAATACAAATAAAGCCATTACTAAAGCCATTCTATTCAAGAATCTATTGGACTGCAACCATCTCTGCTCATCAACAAACAAGGGATGGCTTGGCAGCTTCACAACATCAACAGAATGATCAGAACTATGAACTAAAGGTATGCAACAGATGTAAAATTTCCACCTTGTTTGGTTAAGGAAATTTACACATTGCAAAAAAAGCATGGCATGAGGAATATCGAATTGTTCAGCATACACAGCTTTGCACCTTAAAGATCAAATAATTCATCCTATTAATTCTTATTTCAAAGTTAAATCTGATTATCCCAAAAGTAGATTCTAAAATTAGAGTCAAGCCCAATAAAACCCAAAAAACAGAGCCAGTTACCCCAGGGTGACCATACATCCCTATTTTCCCCAGGGACAGCCCTTGGATAAGGGACTGCGTCTCCGAGGAAACAATGTCCCCGAAAGAGTCCCCTGTTCAGGAAACTTATCCCTGAATGTGTGGGTTCAAATCAAGAGCGTGACCCCAAGCTGCCTGTCAGTCAAAGTGAGCAGGGCAGGTTCCAATTGGCAACATGGATGTCAATCTCCTGTTTTCAACCAGTATAGAATCAGAAATTTACAGCACGGAAGGAGGCCATTTGGCCCAAAGTATCCATGCCAGCCAACAAAGCTATCCAACCTAATCCCATTTTCCAGCTCTTGGTCCGTAGCCCTGTAGGTTACAGCACTTCAAGTGCACATCCATTATTTTTTTATTTAATGTGGTGAGGGTTTCTGCCTCTACCACCCTTTCAGGCAGAGAGTTCTGGACCCCCACCACCCTCTCGGTGAAAATAAATTCCCCTCAAATCCTCTCGAAACCTCCTACCAATTATTTTAAATCTTTGTCTGTCTGCCTGCTGCCCCCCCCACCCCGGTTGTTGACCCCTCTGCTAAGGGAATAGGTCCATCCTATCCACTTTATCCAGAACCTTTATAATTTTACACATCTTCGTAAATCTCCCCTGTAACCTCACTAGTGCAGTCACATCTTTCCTGTAATGTAGTGACCAAAACTGCACGCAGTACTCCAGCTGTGGCCCTACCAGTGTTTTATATAGTTCAAGCATAACCTCCCTGCTCTTGTATGCTATGCCTCAGCTAATAAGGCATACAATGTACTTGCCTTTAAGTACCTTATCTACCTGTCCTGCTACCTTCAGGGAGCAGTGGACCTGCACTCCAAGGTCCCTCTACACCTCAGTGATGCATCATTTATAGTGGGGGGGGGGGGGGGGGGGCGGGGGGAGGAGGAGGAGGAGAGGAAAACTCACTGAGGGACTTGAATTTAAGCGAAGATCGGCGTAGTATGCATGCTTCCCCCACCGAATCCCCAGATAGTCCTGTGAAATTCGGTTCAAGAGGAATTAGCCCCAGAGACAATATGTCCCAGTAAACAGGGGGCTGCTGGTAACCAGACTAATGAGTGGGGGCTGGAGCTGGGCCATGTGGATAACCTGGGAGCCAGATCAGAGCGCGCTCGGCCGCCTCGGATGGTGTGGGTGCGTCGGGCTGAGAGAAGGAAGAGGAGCCGATGATTACCACCAATAGATGCTATGAACAGCAGCCACATTATTCAGACGGAAAATTCTGGCACTGCTTTTTGCAGATTGACTGCTTTGAAATAGAAAAATTATGCAACAACAAGTATTTATATAGCACTTTTAACAGTTATGTCTGTAATGCACTTACGACTCCATGAGGCAATGTGTTGTACTCAAACTGTAGTGACCTTGGTCCTTTATTCATAACTCGAGTGGGGCACAAGCATGGTGGGCAGCCTTTAATACTGGGCCCTGCACATCTATGCAGGTGACCCTCAGGTCTCCCACCGCAGTGCCTTCTAGTGGATAGCCTCTGCCACAGGGTCAGGAAACCCTGGTCTCCACCAGTTGAACCCTCTAGTGGTGCCAGAATATATACACAGTGTAAACCTTATTGATAGTACATCAGTTAACAAGTCTCCATCTTATGCAACTATAGTGACTACAGGGAGTTTATCTATAGTCTGCATATATAACAGTAGTGAAACTTCCCAAGGCACTTCACATGAGTATTGTGTGCTAAAACATGTGACACTGAGCCACACAAGAAGTTAGCACAGGTGATCAAAAGCTTGGTCAAAGAGGTAGGTTTTAAGGAACACCTTGAAGGAGGAAAGGGAGTTAGAGGTTTAGACAGAGTTCCAGAACTTGGGGCCCAGGCAACAGAAGGCACAGCCCACCAATGGTTGAGCGATTATAATTAGGGATGCTCAGGAGGATAGAATTAGAGGAGCACAGACATCTCGGGTGGGGTGGGGTAGGGGGGGGGAATGTGAGGCTGGAGGAGATTAGAGATAGGGAGAGGCGAGGCCATGGAGGGATCTGAAAATAAGGATGAGCTCAACCTATATTTTCCATCCTGCTATTTTGCTGTGTTCACACCTGGTGTGCCCCTGGATTCACTTTAGAAAATATGGTGATTGTAAGTTACCTGTTTGACACAGGGGCCAGTCATAGTTAACATGCATGATGTACAGCCATAGGAAGAATGAACTATGGGGTACAGCAATTGTGAAGACAATCGTGTCCATCTGGTCTGGAGCAGGGAGCTCCCAATCCACAGGTGTGGGCCAAATATAGCCAATAAACCCTGGCAATCTGGCCCACAAAGCTCATGCAACTCACTTTTTATCTACTCTTACTTGCTGGTTTAACCATTTGAATTTTATGGTGGTAGAGATAGATGATCAACTTTTGCCTCATTGTTTAGATAAATTGTAAATCAGAGCAACAAGATCAGTTAGTATCTGCAGCGTGCCATATGCAAATTGGAGAGAACATGCTTTTGAAAACTTTACACATTATCCACAAGGCTCCATAGTACAAATCAAAGTGGCCCATAAAGACAAGAGGTTTGGATGCACCTGGTCTAGAAAAGATAGAAAAGTCATCAACTTGCAAGCAGAAAAAAAAATGATGTACCTGTACTACAAAGCCAAGAATCATTGCAAGTAGTTTCCTCCCCCAGTGATTTCACAGGATATAGTCCTTGAATAGATCATTGAAATAATTCAGGGGCGAGGGAGGGGGTGGCAGAGAAAGAAACACCAACAAAACTTACCCATAAAGTCTTCCAGTAGCTAGAACAATTTTGTATTCACAGGCCTTTCATTAATGGCCCATGAATTTAACTTCTTTCTGAAACCTTTGATCCTCAAATCAAATTGAAGGATAATCAGAATGGATCCACATCTCAATACTCCTAGCTACCATAGTCTGTCCCTAGATGTCCCAGCATCAGGGAATTCCAAACATTACACCTGTTCCATTAGCTGGTCAGTCACAGATTAACTCTGCACAGCTTCAAGGAACTAACTCTGTACAGGAAACCAGAGATTGCTGAAGATAGGTTACATCAAATATAAATTACATTTACTATGATCAAGAAAAACTGAACACCCCTGTTTCAGGTGAGACATGACAGATTAACCATTTGTTTAGAGAAATAGTTCACATTCCAAATGACTACAGTAAAAGTCTACAACCCAGCCTCATTCCACCCAGAGTACTGCTGTGCACCAGACCCAAACCCTTCTAAGTGTTGCTACAGCCAAACTCAACCACACATTAGTGGCAGCCCCCACCATTACTCCACACAAGCTCTTCACCTCATTCCATTCCATTCCCCGACTACTACCATCCTCTCCCTCCACACACCAATCGTACTGCCACACACTCCTGTCAGGTATGGATCAGTAGGTAGCACTTACCTCGAGTTTAAAAAAAAAATCTAGGCTGACACTCCAGCGCAGTGCTGAGGGAGTGCTGCACTGTCGGCGGTGCAGTCAAACTGAGGCCCCGTCTGCGCTCAAGTGAACGCGAGAGATACCGTGGCACTATTTCAAAGAGTAGGGGCGTTATCCCCAGTGTTCTGGCCAATATTTATCCATAAACCAACAGAACAAAGAGTTATTTGGTCATTATCACATTGCAGTTTGATAGTTTGCTTGTGCGGAAATTGGCTGCTGTGTTTCCTACACTCCATATGTACTTCATTGGCTGTAAAGCACTTTGAGACATTCGCTGGTCGTGAAAGGCGCTATACAAATCCAAGTCTCTTTTTTTCTCCATTCCACATACCAATCCTGCTGCCACCCTCTCCCATACACCAATCCTCAGCCCCAGCATCATTCCCACTCAGTTTCAGCACAAACTCCAACATGCAGCTTCTCAGTCATATGTGCATAGTGCATCAACTGCCACACAGCCAGCCTCCACCTCCAGAGAGATGCAAGGACAAAAAGCAAGTGAGCAGCAAACAGATAGAAAGGTACAGACACCCCAATGATAATCTGGGAAACCAGCAATTATAAAAAGTAGTGAAACAGAAACAAAATGTCAAAATTGGGACGAAGCTAAGAGAGATATAGCACCGTGTCACATTGAAACAGCTCAATGCACTAACAAATTGCTTCTCAGCAAAACTGCACTCAACATCCCAACAGCAGGAAGATTAATGACCAGTCAACATCAATGCCTTCACTGTTATTTGAGGGAGGTAAAACTGCCCAAGAGGACAAAGTCAGGGGAGAAGGTAAATGATGTCATTAATTATAGAGAATAAGTCCAAGGGGGAAAAAAAAGGTCCAGGAGGGGTTTCGTCATATAGCACAGAAAACACAAACTGGTGTGGGACTTTCCAATATCAGATATCAAAAGCCTCTTAAAAGGAGAGAAGTCCAATACGCCCCTTTAATTGCCTTAGTTCCTCTTAATGGTGTATAGAGAATTTTAATTTAAAAAATCCTTATCGTGGCTTCAAGTAATTATATACACTAGTGCCTCTCTGGCAGTCCTTACCTATCTAAAATCCTTAAACACAATGCCCACCTATCTTTTTCCATTCAGTTTGGATTATCTCACCACTCCAAAAAATTATTGAGAACTTGAAACCATAGCAACAAAATATTATCCATTCACTGGTTCCTTGTCCTACTGCAACAAAGGACTGGTAATAGGATCAATCTCTACAGAAGGGAAATTACCTGTATGCTCAGACACAAACCATTTGTACCAAACCACACCAGTATAGCATTAAATCAAATCCCTCAACATAGTCACACCAAACTGACTGAGTTACACAGCATGCCTTATCGAAGATCAGGCAGCCACTAAATATTGGACACCAACATAAAACAGAGAAGTTAAAAATAACCAACAAAAATATCACAATAATTGAACCTGCTCTGGCTACACCTGAACACAATGCACAGATTTTTTAAATGACTTCTCCAAAGTTAAGAGAAGCTTGAGCTTTCTGGTTGGTATTTATCAACAATTCTAATAAGCTAATCAACAATAGCTGACTGTTTTCAAATACCAGCAATTGCCAATTAAAAGTCCAGCATGTGCTCCCTTTTTAAAGGGGCACAACTAATAAAAACTGTAAATTTTAACTAAAACTGAACCAATCAAATTAAAATGGTGTTTCCGGAGGTGATGATGCACTCCAGTCCCTCTGGTGCCCATCGGTCGTAGAAGTCCTCGAGCGTGCTGACGGACATTGTGTGCTCAACAACAGCTGAACATTGTGCACAACTGCCCCTCAACAAGGCATTTAAAGGAGCCAGAGAGCAAAACAACTTTCTCTTTGGTGTTGATTTCTTATTTATTGTGATAAAAATACTGTACCTACCATGTTTGTTCAGCCTGTGTCAGCTGTGGCTCAGTGGGCAGCACTCTCGCCTGAGTCAGAAGGTTGTGGCTTCAAGTCCCACCCCAGAGTCTTGACCATAGAAATCTAGGCTGACACTCCAGTGGAGTGCTGCACTATCAGAAGTGCCGTCTTTTGGATATATTAAATTGAAGCCCTGTCTGCTCTCTCAGGTCATGTAAAAGATCCCACGGCACTATCTTGAAGGCCAATATTTATCCCTCAATCAACATCACTAAAACAGATTATCAGGTCATTATTACATTGCTGTTTGCAGGAGCTTGCTGTGTGCAAATTGGCTGCGGTATTTCCGACATTACAACTATTTTGTTGTATCTGTAAAACAAATTTAAATCAAATGCCCCCTTATTAAAGGGGCACTAAAACCGACAATTTAAACAAATTAAACTTTAAACAGTTTTCCTACATTACAACAGTGGCTACACTTCAAAAGCTGCAAAGTGCTTTGGGACATCCTGTGGTTCTGAAAAGTGCTATATAAGTGCAATACTTTATTTTTGCCTCATCTTCACATCTCTGTTACTGAGAGGGTGGGCACCTTCAGACCTTTAAGTATTGGCTACGTCAAGACACAAAGGACTACTGAGGAGTGTCTCTCTTTAGTATTCCATCCCCGCTGCAAGAAGATACTGCTGTCTTTAGTTAGCTCCTCAGCAAAACTCAGAGTAACCAATGATTGGAGATTGAAACTACCTTGGACCTTCCCTGCATACCTCTGTGTGTGTGTGTTGGTGCCACCCCAGAAAGGCTTTTCAAAAAGAGCCATTGCAACGAAATGAATTGCTGGAATGTTAACTGTGCCATTTTACAACAATTTTGGGCTGGATTTTCCGGTCTTCTGCGCTCCAGGTTTTGCGACGGCAATGGCGGTGGTGAGGTGTTCTGGGCGAGTGGTCAGCCTCCAGTGCCCCGCAGCGTTCCTCGGGTACGGTTTAGCGGCGACGCGGAGCAGTACCGCCCGGAAGAGCTGCGCCCGGTGTGCAACGCCCCTGGTTGCGACACCGGCGCGAGTTTGAGCTCCTGCCTGACCCGTCCGCCCTGCAGCACGCCCTGCACTGACCGCCCGGGAAATCAGGCGATCCTACCATCCCGTCAGCGAAGAGGTGAGTAATGGACTCCTAGGGTAAGTGCGATTGTTTTTTCTGTTCATTTTTGTGTTGTGGGCAATATTTTGGGAATGTTTTTGTGTTTTTTTATAGGTTCCCCGCTGCCGCCCCCCCCCCCCCCCGGCCCCCCGACCCCCAGGCGTCTCTCAGAGTGCTCCCAGCCCGGCTCTTTAGCTCAGGAGTTTCCCAACCTAGCGCCACGAGAGGTAGGTGTACACCTCCCTTCGCGCTGCGCCCCCTGACTCAGGGCCCAGCTGCCCAAACTTACCTATTAAAGCACAAACTGTTCCTGGCCGCAAACATTACTGCCCCAAACACATAAAAGCCTATAATCCAGCCCTTTATATATACACATACTAGTGGATCTCCCATGGCGGTGCTCACCGTGAGATGACAATAGAAACGTTGAACCATACAGGGCCACCACCACTTTGATTTTTGAAATAAAGACAGACCTTCTCTTTTTGTCACACCCCTTTTGCCCCAATCGTTCTCCTATCAAAGCTAAATGTTAAAAGATGATCGTGCATAATTGTGGAAAATTGCATTTTCTCATCTCCTGGTTTATGTTTGCATTACATTTTGCAACAGAGCCTGGGGTCTACAATTGTCTCACACCCTGGTCACATACTACAATTTGTTCGACACATTTGCTTCGATATTAACCCCACCATGTCAGTAGGAGAGGAGCGTGGGAGGGGATGGGATGGGGAGGGGGGGTAAAAGGTGAAATATGTGGAACGCAATCCCAACCCGCCACCCACGCACCTGCCGCCATTTTTACGGCGGGGGATATTGGTGTGTCCGTTGTGTCGAGCTGCAGCGAAGCGCAACGTTTGTTAACATATTGGGAGCCCGATTTGAGATTTATTGCTGCCGCAGTGAAAGGGAGGAGGGAGCTGCAAGGTAAGCGCCTCTTTCACCACGCCTTGTGGGCTGTAAGGAGCAGGAGCCCCTGACGGAAGCCTCTGGCCTTCCCCAGCCTTGACCGTAGGCCTCCCCCCCCGCCCACCCCCCAAGCGCCGATTGCCGACCTCCTCCCAGCTCCGATTGCCAGCTCTCCCTCCCCCGCCCCTGCCGGCCTCCCATTTCCCCAAGGGTCCCCGGCTCCAGCCTCCTGCCGCTGGTGTTACCTTCCGCCGACCAGACAAGCTGCCCATGCAGCCGGCTGGCGGGTGGGAGATAGACCTACCCAATGTTAACGAGGTCCTGCAGTTAAAACCAGGTCCTGCAGTTAAAACTTATAGACAGGCTAAGTGAGTGGGCAAGAACATGGTAAATGGAATATAATGTGGAGAGATGTGAAGTTATCCACTTTGGTAGGAAAAATAGAAAAGCAGAGTATTTTTTTAAATGGTGAGAGATTGGGAAATGTTGGTGTTCAGAGGGACCCGAGTGTCCTTGTGCGCGAATCACTGAAAGTTAACATGCAGGTACAGCAAGTAATTAAGAAAGCCAATGGTATGTTGGCTTTTATTACAAGAGGATTTGAGTATTAGAGTAAAGACGTTACTGCAATTATATAGGGCCCTGGTGAGACCACACTTGAAGTAGTGTGTACAGTTTTGGTCTCCTTACCAAAAGAAGGATATACTTGCCATAGAGGGAGTAGAACGAAAGTTCATCAGATTGATTCCTGGGATGGGAGGATTGTCCGACAAGAAGATTGAGTAGACTAGGCCTATATTCTCTCGAGTTTAGAAGAATGAGAGGTGATCTCATTGAAACATACAAAATTCTTACAGAGCTTGACAGGGTAGATGCAGGGAGGATGTTTCCTCCTGGCTGGGGAGTCTAGAACCAGGGGTCACAGTCTCAGAATAAGTGATTGGCCATTTAGGACTGAGATGGGGAGAAATTTCTTCACTCAGAGAGTGTTAAATCTCAGAAATTCTCTACCCCAGAGGGCTGTGAAGGCTCAGTCTTTGAGTATATTCAAGACAGAGATTGATAGATTTTTGAGTATTAAGATATGGGGATAGTGCAGGAAAGTGGAGTTGAAGTAGAAGATCAGCCATGCTGGTCATTGAATGGCCTACTCCTGCTCCTATTTCTTTTGTTCTTATGACCTCCACATCCACAGCCCTGCAAGGCTCCGGCCATTTTTAGCCTCACCTGCATCCTTCCTGTAAATATCAGGTCCATTAACACTGAAACATTCCTTCCCTGGTGCCCAGACATGAGTGCGTAGCTTTAAATACTTTATCCGAGTCTGAAATCATGTGATATTTGGAGCCATTTCAGTTGGGATGAAGGGTGTGTGATACTTTAGAATTGGATGACAACCATTTTATAATTAGACCCCAGCCTTGTGATTATTTAAGACTCTACACTTTCTGCCAGCTTGCCCCCAACCTTAGACCCTTGAAATGTTCCCAACCCCGGTCTAATTGCAGTTTTTCCGGTCCTGCCCCATGCCCAAGTACTGCCACACCTCAGTTCCTAATGTTCTCCCATACCCTAAGCCAGCCAATGCTGTGGCCAATCTGCAACCCATCGTCATTTAATGAAACTCTAAGTTACTGTGATATACAGTATCTGGACAATATATGATGGGACAGTCTAACTGCTTGGGGGCCTCCTTCCAAAATGTCTTCCTGGCAGCGTCAGGAGATATCGAGTAAACAAAGCAACTGCTGTGGAAGAACTGTAGTAAGCAAAATAGTTAGAACAAAGTGAGTTGAGTCAGAGTCTCGACATTAGCGATAAATTGTTAGAGGTTCTAATAAAACATAGTTCATGTAAAGTATTTATATTATTGGTGAACTGGATCTCCGCAAAGAGATTGCTGTGTATTGTCCAACTCAACTCATTACAATTCCTTTATGCTGACACTCTGCAACATATTCAAGACAGAGGTCGATAGATTTTTGGATATTAAGGGATATGGGGACAGTGCAGGAAAGTGGAGTTGAGGTGGAAGATGAGCCATGATCTTATTGAATGGCGGAGCAGGCTCGAGAGGCCGAATGGTCTACTCCTGCTCCTAATTCTTATGTTCTTATGTTTAACACAACTCATTTTAGGGTAAGGGATAGGAAATACACCACTCCATCTTATTGCCTTTCACCAGAGTAAACATACCACAACCATATACTAAATGGTTAATTTTCCATTGGGAGTGCACTAGTGGCGTAAGCAAAGCACATTTCACATCACAGCCATGCGGACAGGACCACCCAAGAACTTTGAGGTGCCCTCAGTGCGAAATGGGCTACGTGCCATGAACTAGGAGTTTGGGGGTCAGAGGGTGTGGGATATCAGTAGCAGCAGCACAAACAGCTGCTCTTGCTGCTTAAAGGGACAGCTGAACTTTCTGGCATGGTACCGGTGCAGTTTGTCAGTTGTTTCTGCTTGGTTATGGAAAGTGCCAGAGGAGACTGCAGGCGCTCAGTGAGGAGGGAGAACTGCTCGCTTTTCTGACCAAGTGTTGGAGATTATGCTCCGAGGTGAGGCAAAGGAGGGTTATTGCTTTTGGGTTAGGAGGGCACCCTCCTAAAAAGGCAACTTGCTGGGCTACATTGCCCTATTTTGCTTCCTACACCAATAACGCCGAGGCAAATATCTCTACAAATGCTCCCCTGGAAGGAGGGCACCACTAATACAAAACAAGTGCCCTCATTTAAAATATAGAAACGTAGGAATTGCTAGACAGAAAAAGACCACGGTCCATCGACTTCACCTTCCACCATCCTGGTAGTCACACAATGTGGTTGACTCTTAACTGCCCTCTGAAATGGCGGCTCACCACCTCCTTTTCAAGGCAATTAGGGATGGGCAATAAATGCTGGCCTTGCCAGTGATGCTTACATTCCGTGAAACAATAAATTAAATTAAATTATATGCCTTTTGAGAGTCAAACAAGTTAGAACTGCTTAATCAGCTTCTAGCTCACAACTCTCTTAAATATGACGATTTGCCAATTGAATTCAATGCTGTGCCCCCTTGTTAAAGGGGCCCGACCACTAGAACCTGCAAACTAACCAAACACATTCAAAGAAAACCTAACAAGTCAAATTAAAATTTGGTTGCTGGGGGTGATGATGCACTCCGGTCCCTCCGGCGCCCACCTCTCGGGGAAGGCCACGAGCGTACCGGTGGACATTGCATGCTCCATCTCCAGGGACACCCTGGCTCAGATGTAACCATGGAAGAGATGCAGACAGTCGGGCTGAAGTCACATGATACTGTACAACAATAATGGAGTTGTTGACCAATCACAGCAATCAATCTTTGTCAATGAGTCTACAACAGACCCAGACATGAGGTGAGGAAGCTCCTATTGGTGGAGAGCTTTGGGAACCTTGGGTCCACAGCCACCTGTTCCTCACAAGCACGCTACACTCACCACATATCATGTCCCAAATTACTCCTATACTGGATCCCACAATTTTATTTATGAAAGAAATCTATCCAATTTTCATTTGAATAAATCGATACTATCTGCTTCCACCGTCTCCCTGGAGAGTCTGTATCATAGATTCTCTCACTGAAATATTGTTTCCGCAGATTCGTTTTGACTATATTTAATTCTCAATATTGATAAAACAATGTCGATCAGTGCCCTTCAGTTGCAAAAGGCTTCAAGTGAACCTCGATTGGTTGGGCTGATATACATGCCAAGAGGTGCCAGAGCAGGTAAATGCAGTTTCTGCTATTATTGTAAGTGCATAAGTTTAACACTTTGAAGGTTAGTGTCTGCTGAGTTTACCTACTTAAGATTACACCGGATATACGGCACAGAAACAGGCCACTCGGCCCAACCAGTCCATGCCGGTGTTTATGCTCCACTCGAGCCTCCTCCCGTCTTTCCTCATCTAGTTCTATCAACATAACTCTATTCCCATCTCCCTCATGTGCTTATCTAACCTTCCCTTAAATGCATCAAAACTATTTGCTTCAACCACTCCCTGTGGTAGCAAGTTCCACATTCTCACCACTCGCTGGGTAAAGAAGTTCCTTCTGAATTCCCTATTTGATTTCTTGGTGACTGTCTTATATTGATGGCCTCGAGTAGAAACACGCTCTCTGTGTCTTTTCTCCAGTCTATTACTCTGGTCTTCGTCATACTTATGTCCTTCTCAATTATTATCTTAAAGCATATTATGTTATGGTCACTATTGCCAAGATGTTCCCCTACTTTTACTTCTCTTACTACCTCTTTCCAGTGTTGTGGTATATGGCATGGCAGCAACACACACTTTCAACTCAACCTTTTATGGAATGCTTGCTCAACACTAGGGAACTCCTTGGCCTGTCTTTAACCATCATGAAGCAATCGATATTCATTCATGACATGCCTCGCACAATCTAAGGAAACCTTTCACTGATGGTGGTTAGGACCTTAAAAGTCTCCACCAACCCCCCATCTCACTTACGTGCTTTTAATCTTGGAGGCCACAGTGGCCTATTGTGTAGCAAAGACAGAGCTCATTAAAAAGTCTGCACTTCACCAATCTCTTGATGATTACAGGAAAAAGATGTCAAGAAAAGGATGGCCCATTCAAAATACCGCACATGCGTGGTTTTTCTCACTGAAAAGCTGGCAAGCTGGTTGCACAGGAAGTCCAGAACATTGGTGGTGAGGTAGCGCTGTGTTGGGGTCAAAGGAAGATGTCTCTTCCTCAAGGTGGACTCCCTGATATAAGGAACCGACACACGCCCTCTCACATAGCGACCACGGAATCACTCAGATGAAAACTTTGGTTCAACTGGTTTTATTCGAGTATGCTAGGGAAGGTTCTGATGTACACTTTTTAGAACAAAGGTTTTACAATGACAGTTATACATTTTTCGAGGTGTGCGGCCCTCCTACAAAACCACTGATTAGCCTACTGCTCAGACTGGCTCAGACTGGCTCAGACTGGCTCTCCCCCACCTGTCCATCTCCCATCACATGTCCCCTCAGGTCTGCGGTGAGTGTAGAATCTGTGCCTGGATTGTGAGGATGCTCTCTTTTGGTTTTAGTTAGTCGCGAATTAGTTCAGTCAGCTCATTGTATGTCTTATCCTTGGCCTTCGTGGGTGCCAGCAAGTCCCTGACGAGGCAGTAGACCTTGGGCCCACAACAAGTCAGCAGTATAGCCTTGCGCTTCTCTGCCAATGTGTCCGTCTTCCCTGCCAGGTCGTTTGCCACGAAATATTGTTCAAGTCTTTCCGTGAAGGCATCCCAATCATCACCCTCTGCGAAGTCTTTTAGTGTGCCAAAGGTAGTCATAATCGCGTGAAAGTCCGTATACTCGTCGCTAGTTGTTATGTCTGTAATGTACTTATGAATGACTTCACAAGGCAATGTGTTGTATTCAAACTGTAGTGACCTTGGTCCTTTATTCGTAATCCAGAGTGAGGCAGCCGCATAGTGACTCCCCTTTTATGCAGCCCCTGCCACGAGGGCAGGAAACACCGGTCTCCAGTAGTAGCACCACCTAGTGGTGCCAGCATGGTATATACACAGTGTAAACCTTATTCATTGTACATCAGGTAACAAGTCTCCATCTTATGCAACTATACAGTGATGACACAGAGAGTATATCTATAGACTGCATATATAACAGAGTGTATGTGTCCTTATTTCATCTTCTATCAGTCTGTGCTAAGGGTCAGTGCATTGTTGGCTACTTATGATTGCTCAGAACCCCCTAATACTGATAAGTCCTACAATTCAGTTTCGATTTTTCTCCCCTTACACACTGGCTGTCATCAGGGTACATGTGGAACCTGATGTTGTGTTTTCGGATGATGTCGCTAGGGGCAGCAAGTAGATGAGAAATAGGAGGGGGCCAAGGATAGATCCTTGGGGGACACCTGAGGTAACGGTGCGGAGCGGGAAGGGAAGCCTTTTGAGGTAATTCTCTGCCTAGGACGGGATAGATGAGAATGAAATCAATCGTGTGCAGTCCCACCAAGCTGGACGATGGGGGAAAGATGTTGGAGGAGAATGGTGTGGTCAGCCATGTCAAAGGCTGCAGACAGTTGTTCACAGAACTATGGTCTACTCTGGAGTGCATAGCAGTCAAGTGTATCTACAACTGAAACGCCTCCAAACAGAGGCACTCAACGCTTCTCTGGGTTCCCCTGCAGTGTCATAACTGATATAATAGAGACATGCCCATGTGAGGCCCAAGGTGCTCCCGATATTGGATCTCGGACCTCAATTCCGTGAAGCTGATGAGCTGCGGACAGTAAGAGGTAACTTGCCCGGCCAAACAGGTTTGGAGATCGGGCACTAGGGTAAGCGAAGAAGTGGGACAACCTGGTCGGGAGGCAGCGGTGACCGGAGGGGAGGGAGATCGGTAGCGGCAAACAGTAGCCTGGGGGATTTGCGGGGGGGTTGGGGGGGGAGAGAATATCAGCAGCCTCCACATTCAATAGATCATCCGTCGCCATTTACAGCACGATGTCACCACCAAACACATCTTCCCCTCCCCTCCCTTTTTACCATTCCCTCCACACCAGCCTGGCCCACTCTTCCATCCCCCCCGTCCCCCCCAGCGCACTCTCCCCTTCCCACAGCACCTTCCCGTGCAAGCACAGAAGATTCAATACCTGCCTTTACCTCCTCCCTTCCCAGTGCCAGGGCCCCAAACACTCCTTCCAGGTGAAACAGCGATTTACTTGTACCTCTTTCAATTTAGTATACTGTATTCACAGCTCACTCCCCTCTCTATTAGCGAAACCAAATGCAGATTGGGCGATCGCTTTGCTGAACACCTCCATTCAGTCTGCAAGTGTGACCTTGAGCTTAAGGTCACTTCTCAATTTAATTCTCTGTCTCACTCCCACTCTGATCCTCTCTGTCCTCGTCCTCCGAGACTGTTCCAAAAAAGCTCAACCCCAGCTCGTGGAGCAGCACCTCAGGGCCGAAATTCAGACCCGCCAGAAAGCTGCCGCACTTAGGATTTTAAAAATGTTTTTATCGCAGTCTCCGAAGAGGTCGGCTTTTGATCGATATTCAGGTTTTTGTCTTTTTTTTTCGAGCGGACCGGAAGTCGACCATAATGGGGGCGGGAGTGTGTCGGTAAGTGCTGGTGAGGGGTGGAAGTTGGGGCGGGACCAAGTCTCTTCTGCTGTCACTCAGCGACGTTTAAAGGGGAGCGAAGTAGCGATTTTCTAGGTTTGGCCACTGGGCCATCAGGGAGGGATTTGGCCGGGTCAGCGGCCTGGCACCCGAGAGGGGGTGCCAGGCTTCCTGTTGGCAGCCTGGCCGAACCCGGGGGTATAATTGTCCAGCTTATCGGGAAGTCGGCAAAAAAAAAACATGGCGGCCGCGGTAGTGTGCCCTCCCCTTGAAGGGTTGCCGCGCTGCCGTGACTCACACACAGCAAACAAGGTGCACCGACAGAAAAAGCTGTCGGGGGCATGGCGCGGCGGGTGGTGAATTTTGCGCGGAGTAGGAAGGAGGTGCGGGGGAGCGGCGGTGCACACTTTGATGACGCGCTTGCGGCGGTCGGCAGCAGCGGGGCGGAATTGGGGACCGGCAGAAAAATCCCCGAGCTGAATTTGGGTCGTGGCGGTCCCTCGATTCCGCCGCATGGCTGCCATAAAACAGGGGTAACGGGCCTCATCCCGACCCTGATTTTCAGGTCCCTCATCTTTCCGCGAGGCACTTTACAGCCTTCTGGCATTAACATTGAGATGAACAACTTTATCTTAACCACCGCTCCCACTCTCTCTCGGGCAGCACATGCTGGTAATGGAGGTGGCTGTACCAGAGTCACTGGGAGTGGAGGAGGTATGGGCAGGTGGGATCTACACCCCAGGGGTCTACCTGCCTCTCTTCCTCCACATTCCTGGCCCACAGTAACCCTTCTGCTCAGCCAGATTTCCCATGCTTCCCTCCTCCTCTGCTGTTACCATTCACACCTCCTCTGCACTCATCTTTTGCTTTTATTCTGCTCATTATCACATTGCTGCTTTTGGGAGCTTGCTGTGTGCAGATTGGCTGCCGTGTTTCCCACATTACAACAGTGACTACCCTCCAAAAGTACTTCATTGGCTGTAAAGCGCTTTGAGACATCCGGTGGTCATGAAAGGCGCAATATAAACGCAAGTCTTTCTTTTTTTCCTGACCCTCCCCGTTGCCTTTTCCATTGCTCTAACACTGTTACTTCTTTAACATCTTCCAATTCTAATGACAGGTCCTCAACTATTTCAGCTGAACCTGTAAATCAAATGTGCCCTTATTAAAGGGGCACTAAAACTGACAAATTAAACAAATTAAACTTTAAACGATCACATTAAAATTTGGTTGCCGGGGGTGATGATGCACTCCAGTCCCTCCAGCGCCCACCTCTCGCAGAAGGCCGCGAGCGTACTGGTGGACACCGCGTGCTCCATCTCCAGGGACACCCTAGCTTGAATGTATGAAAGGCCCTCAACCTGAACGTTAACTGTATTTCTCTCTCCACAGATGCTGCCTGACCTGCTGAGTATTTCCAGCATTTTCTCTTTTGAATCCATAGACACTCCCCTGTCCACCATGCTAGTAATCTCAAAATATTCAGCTAGATTAGTGAGAAATGACCTGCTCTTCACAACTCCATGCTGACTTTCATTGATCAGCTCAGACTTGTTCAAATCCTCAGTCACTCTGTCCCTGATGAAAAATTTCAGTAACTTCACCACAACTCAGGCCACTGCTACCGACCACAGGCTTCAACTGGTGCATTGTGGACCATTCTGGGCACCACACTCCAGGAAAGATGTCAAGGCCTTAGAAAGAGTACAGAGGAGGTTTACCGGGATGTTACCTGGGATGAGGGACTTCAGTTATAAGGAGAGGTTGGAAAAGTTAGGATTGTTCTCCTTGGAACAGAGAAGGTTAAGAGGTGACCTGATAGGGGTTTTCAAGATGATGGAAGATTTTGATAGGGTAGATAGAGAAAAACTATTCCCTCTGCGAGTGGGTCAATAACCAGAGGTCATAGATTCAAAATCATTGGAGAAAGATTTAGAGGGGAGATGAGGAGAATTTTTCACTCAGAGAACTGTCAGGATCTGAAAAGCTGGTGGAAGGTGATTCCATAAATAATTTTAAAAGGAAGTTGGATAGGGACTTGAAGATGAGGAATTTACAGGGTTACGGACAAAACCCGAATGTGGGACTAAACACGACTGCTCTTTCACAGATCCAGCACGGGCATGACGGGCTGAATGGCCTCCTTGTGTGCTGTACGTTTCTATGATTCAATGAACTGACATTAAACTGACTGGTTTGCAGTTTCCTGCTTTCTCCCTCCTTCCTGTCTTAAATAGTGGAGTGGCATTTGTAATTTTCCAACCCAAGCACAATTCTTAAATCTCGGGAGCATTGGAAAATTATAACTAAAGCATCTGCAATTTTGCTTCCTGTTTTTTTTAAGGGACTGTCTATTTATACTGCCCTTTTTCTGTCCTTCTGCGCCTGCGTCCTCTCGAGACTCCGCCCCCGATGGCTCCCACCCGAAACTGGAACCGGAAGTGGGGCCCCGCACTCAGTCCGACTGCGTTGTTTCTCAGAGCCTGCGGGCGGCGGGGAGAGAGAGAGAGAGAGAGAGCTGAGCTGCCGAGCCCTGAACCTCCGACCGAGCCCCGAGCCTCCCGCTGAGCCACGACAGCAGCGAGGGGAGAGAGCACTTGCGCTGGGGTAAGGGACTTCGGCTGGAACTTGGTGGCTTTTGGGGAGATCTATCCTCTGTGGCTTCTGAAGGCAAAATGGATCGAATTACAAATTGGAAAGTCACTCAGAACTTGGGCTGGGCGGTTCCAGTTACACATTCCAGAGGAACTTCAGGGTGTGGCTTATCCTCCAAGGGGACCAATCAGCAATATGTCAAGTGATATTGGAGAGCCCATCAGAGACAAGACGGCCATTTTGACAGTCCAAATAGATGCATCATTTTTTTTTTATACCATAGGGTGGATACCATCAGGTCTATCTTAAGTCCCATTATTTTCTCCATTACCATTGAAAAAAGTAATATTAAATCCAATAGATACCTCCCCTTATTTTTACGTTCCCTTGTAAGTTTTTGTCCTCTTCCTCTATGGATATAAAGTATGAATTTAACAAGTCTGCCATTTCCTTATTATCCATTATATTATCACCTTTATCTGTCTTTAATGGACCTACATTCCCCCTTACCATTCTCTTCCCTTAATATATGTATACAAACTGTTACTGTTGGATTTGATACTTCTTGCAAGTTTTGTTCATATTCCTTTTTGCATCCTTTATTACTTTCTTTGTATCTTTTTGTTGTGTTTTATAGTTCTCCCAATCTACTGGATTTCTACATTCCCTTTGGTGGTATGTACTGATTTTGTATTGTACTAAAATTTTCCTTGAACACTTTCATTTTGTCTGTAGGTTTACCCATTAACAGCTCAGCCTGCTTTACAGCATCAATTTATTTCTTCTTCCTTCAAAGTTTTCCGCAGTTTTTATACATATATTAAGGGAAGAGAATGGTAAGGGGGAATGTAGGTCCATTAAAGACAGATACAGGTGATAATATAATGGATAATAAGGAAATGGCAGACTTATTAAATTAATACTTTAAAAGGTTGGTATGTGGCTCACAGACCCGATACCAAATCCAATCATATTATGGTCACTGTGTGCAAGATGTTCTCTTACAGCTAGATTTTTAATTCTGGTTTGTTACTCATCACGAGATCCAATGTGGCTTTATCCCTTGTCAGTTCTAAAACATATTCTTCCAGAAAACTGCCCTGAATGTGTTCTAGAAATGTATCGCCGTTACTACTTGAGTTGTATGAAGGATGAAGGAATTGAGTGTAATATCTCCAAGTTTGCAGATGACACTAAACTGGGTGGCGGTGTGAACTGTGAGGGGAACGCTAAGAGGCTGCTGGGTGACTTGGACAGGTTAGGTGAGTGGGCAAATGCATGGCAGATGCAGTATAATGTGGATAAATGTGAGGTTATCTACTTTGGGGGCAAAAACACAAAGGCAGAATATTATCTGAATGGTGGCAGATTAGGAAAAGGGGAGGTGCAACGAGACCTGGGTGTCATGGTTCATCAGTCATTGAAAGTTTGGCATGCAGGTACAACAGGCAGTGAAGAAGGCAAATGGTATGTTGGCCTTCATAGCTAGGGGATTTGAGTATAGGAGCAGGGAGATCTTACTGCAGTTCTACAGGGCCTTAATGAGGCCTCACCTGGAATATTGTGTTCAGTTTTGGTCTCCAGTCTGAGGAAGGACGTTCTTGCTCTTGAGGGAGTGCAGCGAAGGTTCATCAGACTAATTCCAGGGAAGGCTGGACTGTCATATGAGGAGAGACTGGATCAACTGGGCCTTTATACACTGGAGTTTAGAAGGATGAGAGGGGATCTCATAGAAACTTGTAATATTCTGACGGTACTGGACAGGTTAGATGCGGGAAGAATGTTCCCGATGTTGGGGAAGTCCAGAACCATGGGACATAGTCTTAGGATAAGGGGTAGGCCATTTAGGACTGAGATGAGGAGAAACTTCTTCACTCAGAGAGTTGTTAACCTGTGGAATTCCCTGCCGCAGAGAGTTGTTGATGTCAGTTCATTGGATATATTCAAGAGGGAGTTAGATATGGCCCTTACGGCTAAGGGGATCAAGGGGTATGGAAAGAAAGCAAGAAAGGGGTACTGAGGGAATGATCAGCCATGATCTTATTGAATGGCGGTGCAGGCTCGAAGGGCCGAATGGCCTACTCCTGCACCTATTTTCTATGTTTCTATGTTCTGTTTCTCCCAGTCTATGTGAAAATTAAATTCATCCATTATAAGCACATCTTTCTGCGATATGCTTCTCTGATCTCTGTACTTGTACATCCCCCTGCTACATTACTACTATCAGGAGGTCTGTATACATCATCATCATAGGTGGTCCCTCGAACGAGGATGACTTGCTTCCACATCAAAAGGGATGAGTTTGCAGATGTTTCAATGAAGGACCCGCTATTCCAGTCCTGAACTCCAACTGCGGGGGTGGAAGATGTCTGTGCGTGGATTTTTTTAACGTGTGGTGACAGTTGCACATCGCAATGTGGGCTGGCCCGTGCTGCCCCAGGGCCCTCTGCTCTTCTGGGCCCTGTACCCTCATTTGCCGCACCTCCACCACAATCTCTCACCATACAATACATTCCATGACTATTCAAACATCCATAGTAGCAAATTCTATATTTTATTTTGTACACAACTCTCACAGGGATGTACATCCTTTCCTCGGTACATTGTTACATGGGCAATTTAATATCTTTTCATTTTTCTTCACTCCTGTTTTGTTTTTTTAACAGGTATTTTATTATTATACACCAGGGCTGGTGATGGAGGAGTCTGGGAAATTGGCTGAAAGGTATGATTCTGTGAGTATGACGATGTCACGCTGTGCCTTGACTAGCGTTTGGGACAGCTCTCCCAATTTTGGCACAAGTCCTCAGATGTCAGCGAGGAGGATTTTGCAGGATTGACTGGGCTGGGTGTGGCTTTGTCGTGTCCAAAGCTGGTGCCGAGCCCGATGCCAGGTGGTCCATCCGATTTTATTCTTATTATTGTTTTTTGTAACGGTTGTGTACAACTGAGTGTCTCGCTGGGCCATTTCCGAGTGCAGTTAAGCGTCAACCACATTGCTATGGGTCTGGAGTCACATATGGGCACGGCAGATTTCCTTCCCTAAAGGACACGAGTGAACCAAATGGATTTTTAGGACAATCTGATAGTTTCATGGTCGTCATCATCTTCTTCTTTCGTACGGTAGTAGCAAAGCAAATCAATTATCAATATCTAACTCAGATATCCAGGCGAAAGTTCCGGTATAACAGCGTGGATATCTTGTCGGCTGCCTGTGAATTCCCTCTGGGGGCAGTGCTCAATGATGTGCTCCAGTGTCTGATTAGGAGCTGCACAGTCACATGATGGGAATGCTTATGGAGAAGGTGGCAGCATCGACGATGACTGTTTCTGAGGCGGTTGATGGTTGTCCACTGTTTGCGAGGAAGGTTTGATAATTTCATGGGCATCATTACTGATACTAGCTTTTTATTCCAGATTTATTTAATTAACTGAATTTAAATTCCCCAACTGCCGTGGTGGGATTTGAACTCACGTCTCCGGATCTTTAGTCCTGGCCTCTGGATTACTGGTCCAGCAAGGTAACCACTATGCTACTGTTTCCGGCAGGGTCTCATTAATATTTTGAAATGCCGCTTTCCGTCTAGCGGTGGGCCAAATGGACAGTCTGACCGGTGGGCAGGAGGGAGCACGAGCGACGGGGGGGCTGCACCTGGGGACCCTTGGGCACAGTCCCTTGTGATTTGGGGGGGGGGTAGGTACCCGCGATCGGGAGGGGGCAGAGCCACACAATTAGGATGGGTGGAGGCCCACGATCGGGAGGGCGGGGGATGACGGGGGAGGGTGGCAATCGGGACGGCTGGAGGGGGAGGCTGAAGATCAGAGTTGGGGCAGGCCGAAGGTAACCTTGAAGGACCTGGGGGAGCACTCCTGCTCCTGCCAGGCCCATAAGGAGTGCTGAAAGAGCGACTTACCTGGTGGAGTCGACAACTCCCACCTCTATTTCACTGCCGAGTTTCCTGATCCCTGAGAAACCCGTGCCGCAACAATTAATTTCGAATTGGGCTCCCAATTGTACTGTTGGAGTAGTGATGCATGGAGCAGTCTCATGCAATCGATTTTCAACTCGGTTCACGGGCTCCCAGGCCGCCTGTAATTTCTGCAGTCTGGAGGAGTCCGTGTTCCACAAGTATGTGTAATGTGTGAGGTTGCAGCCCCTCTTCCAATATTTAAAGGGGCTGCTCCTCAAATTCTGGTTGCACTTCAGTCCCACACTCCTGATCTTTGGGCACCCTGTGCGGAGGGGAGTGGGCAGGTCGGAAGGCCTCCTCGTAGGACTGCTCCTGGGCATGGCCAAGGTGGCCATCAACCAGTCCAGGCAACGGGCGATCGAGGGGGTCGTTCAGCCCAACAGCCGGTTACATTCGAGCCAGGGTGTCCCTGGAGATGAAGCATGCGGTGTCCACCGGTACGCTCGCGGCCTTCCGCGTGAGATGGGCGCTGGAGGGACTGGAGTGCATCATCATCCCCGGTAAGTATGCATCGCCATAAAAATAGCGGCGGGCACGCATGGTGTTGAGGTTGGGTTACGCAGATTTCACTTTTTAACTCCCTCCTCCCCGACCCCCTCTCGCCCATTGTGGAGGGCGGGAGTTAATATCTTGGCCATGATGTCACATTGATTAACATGCTTTGGATATCTCATTTTAATTGCAGCTGTAAGTTCTGAATAATTCTGGCTAACTCCCAAATGAGTGTCTTAACTGATTGCTTGCATCTTATAATTTGCCGGATTTTCACCTGGGCAATCGCTGACTGCATCTGCTATCTTATTGCCTTGCAACAACCTGCTGAGGCTTATTTCATAGGTAGCTCATTGGAAACTTGGGAGCTTTTTCATTGCGTTGATAACCAACAGTCTAAATATTGCTCACATACGAGGAACACAGGAACAGGAGTAGGCCATTCAGTCTCTCGAGCCTGTTCTGCCACTCAATTAGATCATGGCTGATCTGTGTCTTAACTCCATCGACCCGCCTTGGTTCCATATTGTTATGTCTGTAATGTACTTATGAATTACTCCACGAGACAACATGTTGTACTCAAACTGTAGTGACCTTGGTGCTTTATTTGTAACTCCAGAGTGAGGCACAAGCATGCTGGGCAGCCTTTTATACTGAGCCTTGCAAACCTATGCAGGTGACCCTCAAGTCTTCCACCACAATGCCCTCGAGTGGAGAGCCTCTGCCACAGGGGCAGGAAACCCCGGTCTCCACCAGTTGCACCCTCTAGTGGTGCCAGCATAGTATATAAACAGTGTAAAACTTATTGATAGTACATTTGGTAACAAGTCTCCAGCTTATACAACTATACAGTGACTACACAGAGAGTATAACTATAGTCTGCATATATAACATCACTCTCCCCCAAGTCTTTGTGCTGATTACCTTTGCACTATGTGCTCTGGCTTAGCTCTCTCCAGACTTAAGTGCCAATAGCCCTTGCACCTTGGTTGTGCTTTGGCCTGGCTCTCTCCCTGTTAACCCCCAAGTCCTTTTGCCACAATGTTGGGTAGTGGTTGGCAGTTTGGATGGTTCGATAATGCAGTGGAGGTTCTAGTGGGTTCTGGGTGTGATCCACATGTATGTCCATGGCTACATACATCCATTCCCCCCGCCCCCACCCCCACAGCGAGATCATGCAGCAGGCCCGTTACATTAACATACAGGATCAGACACAGTGCAAAGTACAAAGAAAGCAAGTTACAATTTGTATTGTGATACTTTGGTTCAGTGACTTACATTCATTATGTTTTGCGGTCGTGCGCCAGGATTGGGTAGATTGCATTCATGGTTCGGTCATGGTAAGTACTGAGGTAGCAGTACAGGTAGGTGAGGACGCAGGTTCCAGAGCAACCGGACGGGGTCAGAGTCGTCTGATGGCACCGCTGCGCCCCCTGCTAGCGGGATGGGCTTGATTCGCTCATCTTGCCAGGACTCGGGGCCTTTGCCGTTGCCGAGTGGTGGACAGAGCCACAGATGAATGTGGCCTCCCTGCTCTCCAATGGTGTTGGGAAACTGGCTGTTCCAGGTCCCGTTTGGGGAACTCGTTGGTTCTGACTTTTCGCTCCTGGACATGGCCGAGGTAGCGACTGAGTCTGGGGGCTGCGCCGTCTCCACCCGGGTGGTGGCCAACGGCGGCCGACTGCACGGATTGGCGCCGTTTTCATTTCCAGGTCCGTGGTGAGTAGTGCCATCGGGTGTCTGCAGCGTGGGATAGACCTGGGGCAGGGTATCAGGATCAGTGCCTTCACCCTCCTAAGATCGCTGGCCTAAACTTGTGGTGACACCTGGGGCAGGACATCAGGATCAGCGCCTTTATCCTCCCGAATTCGCTTGCTTGCTACTTTTGGGGACACTCTATTCCCGACATCTCGCAACAACATTTTGTTCTTTACGTTAGCACTGGTCCCGTCATCTCGCAATAACATTTTGTTCTTTACATTAGGAATAATACCGACATCTCGCAACAACATTTTGTTCACAATCTTAATCAGTTCGTTACATTGATTGTCATGCATACAATGTTTCTTTAAGTTCAGTTGATTGCAGGTCTCCTTTAAGAGAACCCTGTTGGCTTTACCCCAATCAAACCCTTTGTTAGACACCACATGTTTGTCCCTCAGCGTTGCACCTCGTGATATGGCCGCGACCATCTTTTTTTTCAGCCACGCTGCATCTCACTGCAGCAGGGACGCCATCTTGCCTCTGTCCTCGAGGTTGACTGCCTTGATCCTTCTCTCTTGCGATTCTGCCACAAAAGCTGGAAGAGTGCCTGTAAATTCGATCTTCCTCCCCAGGAGTCCTGCCTCTGGAGCCGGGAAGGTACGATTGGGTTGTTCCGGTCGGATCATTGCCACGCAGTCGTGATGGACGGTCTGTGCCTTAGGTACTGCGCTGGTCTGTTCTCTGGTGCCTGGCCCAAGCGAAGGTGAGGTTTTGCTCTGCCTCTGAGCACGGGGGACATCGATTGCTGGAGTGAAGAGGTCTTCCCATTTCCACTGCATCGTTCCCATCCACTTTCTTCTGAGTAGCGTTGGACCATCACCTGCAATAATCCACAGAGGTAACTTGTGCACCACGCCATTATGGATTACACTTACATCCACACTACCAAGGACTGGGATCAGCTCCTTGGTGTAAGTGCGCAACTTTTCCTGTACTGGAACCAGCTCAGGTTGTTTTTTGTTCCATAGCCTCTCAAAGACATCCTGGCTCATCACTGACTGGTTCGTTCCTGTGTCCACTTCCATGAAGACTGGAACACCATTTATCTCGACTTCCATCCTCACTGGAGGACAATCGGTGGTGCAGGTATACACTCCATACACTTCTTCTTGGGGCTGAGCTGCCTCTCTGGCCAAATCATCATGCCCCCCGCTGGATTCAAAGTCATCTACCGACTCCTCTGCGAGACGGTGAGTCGTATTTCTTTTACACATACGCTGGAGGTGGCCCTTCGTGTTACAGGTTTTGCATACATACTCAGCAAACCGACACTGGTGAGCCCTATGGTTTCCTCTGCAACGCCAGCATGGTGCTACTTGATTAGCACCCCTCGGCGGACTCTGAGTTCTGGAACCCTGATGTCTGTGCTCTCTGCCCTGGGCAGAGCCATGTTCTACAGTCTTGCCTGTGAAAGGCACCATTCTGTGTACAGTACTTGCCAGTTTGAGTCCACAGGATGAATAATTTGCTTGGTGCTGCAGGTCGAGGAGATGAACGCCTGACTGATGCTGATGGCCTTCTGCAGGTTGACTGTGGTGTCGACAGATAATAGCTTGTGAAGGAGGCCCTCATGGCCAATTCCCATAACGAAGATGTCATACAATTCTTTATTGAGGTGCGTGCCGAAATCACACGGTGCTGCAAGTCTCCTGAGGTCGGCAGCATATTTTGAAATCTCCTGGCCCTCAGGTCTGAGGGTGAGTGTAGAATCTGTGCCTGGCTGTGAGGATGCTCTGTTTTGGTTTTAGTTGGTCGCGAATTAGTTCAGTCAGCTCAGGATGTGGAGTTAGATCGCAGATCAGCCATGATCTCATTGAATGAACGGAACAGGCTCGAGGTGCTTAATGGCCGACTGTTCCTATACACCACAGAAGGAGGCCATTCAGCCCATCCACTGGGAGCCAATGTAGGGCAGTGAGCACAGGGGTGGTAGGTAAATGAGGATATGGACAGCTGGGTTTTAGATGACTTCAAGTTTATGGAGGGTGGAAGATGGGAGGCCAGCCAGAAGAGCATTGGGATAGTCAAGTCTCGAAGTAACAAAGGCATGTGTTGTGTCATGATGTGTGTATCGTCCCATAACCTTAAACGTAATGTAAGCACTATGCCACACCACAGAGGGCGCTGTGGTGGGAAACCTGGTAGTACCTGCAACAGGCGCTACATAAGGCTGACCACCACACCTGAGAGGCACTCTGGAGCTGAACAATAAAGGATGAAGGTCACAGCAGTTAGATCAACACCAGACCATGTGGAGTCAGTGATTTGTGTGTTACATACACCACAGCATGGATGAGGGTTTCTGCAGCAGATGAGCTGAGGCAGAGGCGGAGACGGGTGATGTTACGGAGGCGGAAGTTGGCGGCACCTGCTGAGTGATTTCCAGCATTTTCGTTTATCCTCATGCGTACTTATCAGGTTTCATTGTCCCAGCATAATCTCTCTTCCCAAGATGGATACATCCTGCATTCCACCTATATGGGACAAGGTGCTGAGTGGCTGAATACAACCTCTCGAAATAAGGAAGTTGGCTGGATGGCAGGAAAAAATTAATTGTTGGAAGAAGACAGCTAAAATTGTATTAATCACCTGTTTCGAGTAATCATGAGAGGACAACCCCAGACTAACTCCCACGGAGCAACTGAACTCTGTTTATGGAGTCTTTGGCTGCTGTTAGTGGGGTCGAGGGGAGGGTACAACATTAGTGGGACAACTATTGATTCTAATCACTTTCACAACTTATAAAGCATTTTTTTCTCCCGAAATGGCAAATCAACTAACACTTTTAAACAGAAACTGATATTTTCAATACATCTTTAATGCAGACAGGATTCGAGTCTCAGACAGAAACAAAACAAAATATAGCCTCAAGACAATTTTTTTTAAAAAGCTGAGCGCAAAGTCTAGGTCATCAGCACTGTTAAACGTAACATAAATACTTCAGTTTCAGAAAAAAATAGCAAATAATAACAAAACAACTGTTCAACAAAAGTGATTCAAAAAACTAAGAACTGGATATTTGGCTCGTTGCTGCCTCTGTTTTCGCCCAGGAAGGGCAGCAATGGCGGCGGTGAGCTCTTCCAGGTGGGCGGCCAGCTTCCAGCGCCCTGTGGCGGCTTTTGGGGCCGGTTTCGGCGGGGCACGAAGCATTACCACACGGGAGAGGCGAGTCAGTGTGCGACACCGGCTTGATTTCAGGGTCCCGCCCGATCCGTAGAGCGCCGTGCCGGGACCGCCTGTGAAAGCGGGCGGTACGAGCTGTAGCGGCTGCAGGGAGGTAAGTGATGGCCACCTCAGGTAAGTGTGATTGTTTTTTAAAATTTTGTTTGCGATTTACGTTGTGAGTTATTTATTGGAAATGCTTTTGGTGTTTTTTTTTCAGGCTTTTTTCTCTCTCCTCAGGCCTCTCTTAGAGCGCCCTGAGGCCGGCTGTTATGCTCGGGATTTATGCATGCTCAGCCGGCTTAGCGCCCTGAGAGAGGTGTGCAACGCCTCCGCCCCACACTCAGGGCCCAGCTGGTGAATTTTGCTGATTGAGGTGCAAACTATTTCCAGGTGGTATCAGGACTGCTGCGCCGTCATTAACACCCCGAAATCTTAAAAGCCGAAAATCCAGCCCAAGAAATGTGATGTTAAAAACAACATCAGGGCACAAAGGTGCAACAGGGTCTATTGCCCAATTAAAAGTTCCGTATACGAATGCACGTAGCATAAGAAATACAAGTTAATTAGGTGCAAATTCAGCTAAAAGGGTGTGACAGAGTGGCCATCATTCTCAAAGTGCTTGAGAAGTACCACCAGCGCTGCCTCTGCAAGATCCTGCAAATCCCCTGGATAGACGCACCAGTGTTCTCGCTCAGGCCAACATCCCCAGCATCGAAGCACTGACCACGCTCGACCAGCTCCGTTGGGCGGGCACGCCCAACATGAGACTCCCAAAGCAAGCGCTCTACTCAGAACTCCGATACGGCAAGCGAGCCCCAGGTGGACAGAGGAAACATTTAAAGGACACCCTCAAAGCTTCCTTGATAAAGTGCAACATCCCCACCGGCACCTGGGAGTCCCTGGCCCAAAGTGGAGGAAACGCATCTGGGAGGGCACTGAGCACCTCAAGTCTGTCATGTATCTTACATTATTATATATAACTGTATCCTAACATGCTATATATGACTGTAATAAGATATGACTTGTAACCACCAGTATACCTTACCACCAGGGGTGCACTTGCAAGAGACAGGTATATAAGGATAGGTCTCAGGCAAGTGCAGCATTCCAGAGCTGTGAAATAAAGGTGCAGGTCCAGAGTGACCTTGACTTCACGACATGCATCGTGTGAATCTGTACTGAGGGGACAGGACTTTACAGTGGTGACGGGTTACGGGATTACAGAATCCACAGAATGGCGAACAACGGATCAGATGAAAAGTACAATGTGGGAGACAATTGGGAGGACTTTATAGAAAGGCTCCAGCAAAGCTTTGTAACCAAAGACTGGTTAGGCGATGATAAGGCAGACAAGAGAAGAGCCCATCTCTTGACCAGCTGTGGCTCGAAAACATACGCTTTAATGAAGGATCTGTTGGCACCCGAGAAACCAGCAAGCAAGTCGTTTGAAGAATTGAGCACACTGGTAAGAGACCACCTGAAGCCAGCGAGCAGCCTACACATAGCCAGACACAGGTTCTACAACTACAGACGCTGTGTGGGCCAGAGCATACCCGACTTCGTGGCGGAACTTCGGAGGTTGGCTAGTTTATGTGAGTTCTCCGATGAACTGAGGAGAGAAATGCTGAGAGACTTTTTCATTGAAGGAATAGACCTTGCAGGCATATTCCGAAAGCTCATAGAGACCAAGAACCTGACCTTAGAGGCAGCAGCACTGGTTGCACAGACATTCTTGGTAGGGGAAGAAGAAACGAGGTTGATTTACAATGCAGGTACGACAACTAACGAAATATCAGAAGAAGAAGTTCACAGCACTAAACAAGCTGCTACCCCCACACACAGACAAAACCGGGAGAACAGGCTCTCGACTGCAGGCAGAAGCCATCAAGGGCCACAGGAACGACCGTTCACACCTCATCAACCCACAATGCGAGCAATCAACTACAAACTGAGAGAAGCTCAAGAGAGATCACCCAAACGCAGCTCATTCTTTGGGAACTCTTTGAACAATGGAACAGGTCTGTGCTGGAGGTGTGGGGGTGGGCACTCGTCAAGGGGATGTCGATTTCAGCAGGTTGTTTGCAGAAATTGTGAATATACAGGGCATTTGGCCCGTATGTGCAAATAAACGGCAGCTCAGCTGGTATACGAATCGGATGGGTCGGAAAGCGGACCAGAAGATGGTGGGGACAGTACCCGGGACACCGGTGTACAGTGGGTCAACACGATCAATGACCGCTGCTCCTACAACAGGACGCCTCCTATAATGATGAGGGTCCTACTCAACAGGATATCTGTCAACATGGAGCTGGATACGGGAGTGAGTCAATCTCTCATGGGCGCTCAACTATTTGAACAACTGTGGCCGCATAAAAGAGACAGACCAAAACTCACATGGGTCGACACCACACTAAGGACCTATACCAAAGAAATCGTACCAGTCCTCGGCAGCGCCATGCTCTCTGTCACACACAAAGGGACAGTGAACCGACTTCCCCTGTGGATTGTCCCCGGAGACCCCCCAGCACTGCTGGGGAGAAGCTGGCTGGCAAAACTAAACTGGAAATGGGATGATGTCCATGCCATGTCATTAGAGGAATGGACCTCCTGCTCAACAGTTATAAAGTGATTTGAACATCTCTTTCAGCCAGGTGTGGGCACTTTCAATGGGGCCAAAGTCAAAATCTACATCACACAGGATGCTAGACCGGCCCATCACAAGGCCAGAGCTGTACCCTATGTGATGAGGGAAAAGATTGAACACGAACTAGACAGGCTTCTGCGGGAAGGCATTATATCACCTGTGGAATTTAGCAACTGGGCAAGTCCCATCGTCCCAGTCATGAAGCCTGATGGATCCGTACGAATCTGTGGGGACTACAAATCTACCATAAACAGAGTCTCCCTACAGGATCAGTACCCGCTGCCCAGAACGGAGGACTTTTTTGCCACATTGGATAGAGGTAAACTTTTCTCAAAATTAGATCTCACATCTGCGTATATGACGCAAGAATTGACCGAGGAATCCAAGCTACTCACCACCATCAACACACATCGAGGCCTTTTCATGTACAATCGATGCCCATTCGGCATCAGGTCGGCAGCTGCCATATTCCAGCGCAACATGGAGAGTCTGCTCAAGTCCATCCCGGGGACGGATTTCAAGATGACATACTTATCACGGGCAGGGACATCGACTCCCATCTCCGTAATTTGGAGGAAGTACTAAAACGGTTGGATCGGGTAGGCCTACGAGTCAAGAAATCCAAGTGCCTGTTTCTCGCACTCGAGGTTGAATTTTTGGGCAGAAGGATTGCCGCTGATGGAATCCGCCCAACAGAGTCCAAAACAGAAGCAATTTGCCTGGCACCCAGGCCCCGGAATGTCTCAGAACTGCGCGCCTTTCTTGGGCTACTCAATTACTTTGGGAACTTTATGCAGAACTTAAGCACGCTGCTGGAGCCTCTCCACGTGCTACTCAGAAAGGGGTGCGATTGGTTTTGGGGAGACGCCCAGGAACGCGCCTTCAATAAGACACGCAACCTTCTGTGTTCCAACAGTGTTTTGACTTTCTTTGACCCAGGTAAAAAGCTAGTTCTCACATGCGATGCGTCAGCATATGGGGTCGGGTGCGTTTTACAACATGTCAATAATGCGGGCAAATTACAACCCATAGCTTATGCCTCCAGGTCACTTTTGCGGGCGGAGCGTGGGTACGGAATGGTAGAGAAGGAGGCGCTCGCGTGCGTGTACGGTGTCAAAAAGATGCACCAATACCTTTTCGGGGCCAAGTTCGCGTTAGAAACCAACCACAAACCCCTCACGTCCCTCCTATCCGAGAGCAAGGCAATAAACGCCAATGCCTCGGCGCGAATTCAATGGTGGGCACTCATGCTGGCGTCCTACGACTACACAATAAGGCACAGACCAGGCACAGGCAACTGTGCCGATGCGCTCAGCAGGCTACCCCTGGCGACCACGGAAGGGTCTGATGAACAGGACTGTGAGATAGTCATGGTAATCAATGCCTTTGAGTCCACAGGTTCGCCCATGACGGCTCGCCAAATCAGAGCCTGGACGGCCAGCGACCCCACGTTATCCTTAGTAAAAAGATATGTCCTAACCAGTAATTGGGCAGAGGCTCGCGATGCCTGCCCCGAGGAATTAAAACCCTTTCACAGGCGCATGCATGAGCTATCACTACAAGCAGACTGCCTGATGTGGGGCAGCCGGGTAGTCATGCCTCTGCGAGGCAGAGAGGCATTTGTCCGGGAGCTCCACTGCGAGCACCCGGGGATCGTTCTCATGAAGGCCATAGCCAGATCCCACGTCTGGTGGCCTGGTATTGATGCAGACTTGGAGCTCTGCGTCCGAAGGTGCACCATTTGTGCCCAACTCAGCAATGCCCCCAGGGAGGCTCCACTGAGCCCCTGGCCCTGGCCTTCCAAACCGTGGTCGCGGGTGCACGTAGACTATGCGGCCCCATTCATGGGCAAAATGTTCCTCGTAGTTGTAGATGCATTTTCAAAGTGGATCGAATGCACCATTTTAAACTCGAGCACAACCTCCACCACTGTGGAGAGCCTCGCAACCATGTTTGCAACGCACGGAATCCCTGACATATTGGTCAGTGACAATGGTCCGTGCTTCACCAGCGCAGAATTCCAAGACTTTATAATTGACCACGGCATAAATCACCTCACGACAGCACCGTTCAAGCCGGCCTCCAACGGCCAGGCGGAGAGAGCAGTGCAAATCATTAAACAAGGCATGCTTAAAATCCAAGGTCCCACGCTGCAGGGTCGCCTGTCGCGACTGCTGCTGGCATACAGATCTCGTCCACGCTCACTGACTGGGATCCCCCCTGCGTAACTGTTGATGAAAAGGACTTTAAAAACAAGGCTCTCATTAATCCTCCCAGACATGCACGAAATCATTGAGGCAAAGCGCCGTAAGCTGACTGAGTACCATGACAGAAATTCGAGGGGGAGATGAAATGAGATAGGGGACAAAGTGTTTGTACTAAACTATGGCAGGGGTCCCAAATGGCTTGTAGGGACAGTAACGGGCAAGGAAGGAAACAGGCTACTGGTAGTACAAATGGACAATGGCAAAACCTGCCGGAGGCATGTAGACCAAGTCAAAAGCAGATTTACCAACAACACTGCGGAACCAGAGGCAGACTACAATGTGGAACTCGCACCACACCTGGTGGACAGACAGAGGGAACAACCTGAGGAAAGGGCAATCCCAACAGACAGCCCAGGCGAGTCAACAACAATCACACCAATCGAAACAGACAGCCCAGGCGAGATACCAGCAACCACACCCAAAGAAAAACAGACACCAAGGAAAACAACTTAACCACAACTCAGACGCTCCACGCGAGAGCGTAGACCACCTGAGAGACTGAACCTATAAAGACAATAAGACCTTGGGGGAGGGTGATGTCATGTATCTTACATTATTATATATAACTGAATCCTAACATGCTATACATGACTGTAATGAGATATGACCTGTAACCACCAGCATACCTTACCACCAGGGGTGCACTTGCAAGAGACAGGTATATAAGGACAGGTCTCAGGCAAGTGCAGGTCCACAGTGACCTTGACTTCACTACATGCCTCGTGTGAATCTGTACTGAGGGGACAGGACTTTACAAAGTTTCGTCGTCAAGGGTACGCAGAAATCAAGCGCAGGCAGCGGAAGGAGCGTGCGGCAAACCAGACTCCCCAACCACTGTCTGTCCCACCTGTGTCAGAGACTGTAATTCCCATATTGGACTGTTCAGTCACCTGAGAACTCACTTTTAGAGTGGAAGCAAGTCTTCCTTGATTTCGAGGGACTGCCTATGATGATGATGATGATCATTGAGACCTGGCTACAAGGTTGGCACAACTGGGAGATAAATATTCCAGATCGTTAGAAATGACAGGGAAATTGGAAAAGAAGGAGGAATTGCAATGTTGATGAGGGACATTATTAAAGCATTAGAAAGACGGGTTATCAGTCAGGGTGAGGAGGCAGTAGCAATGCGATGGGTAGAATTGCGGAATAGAAAAGGATGCAAGGCTTTGGTGGGAGTTGTTTACAGACTCCAGATAGCAGCGATAAAGTAGTGGGATACATAAACATGGAGATCAGAGAAGCTTGTTGCAAAAGCAGCGTAGTTATTAGGGAAAGAGTGACTGAGCAAGTGGACAAATATGAGCTGATAAGAGAGAGCCAGCATCGATTTGTGGAGGGTAAGCTCATGTCTAATGAATGTAGTTGAATTTTTTGAGGCAGTAATTAATGTGATAACTAAATGATAAGATGTAAGCAATCTATGAATGTTATTTATATGGGCTTCCAGTGGGCATTCAACTAGGTTCCACATTAGAGACTGTTAACAAAAATGAGAGCGTATGGAATTGGAGACAACCTATTGGCTTGGATAGGGAATTGGTTAGAAGGTGGGAGGCAGAGAGTAGGGATAAAGGGACGTACGGATATAGCGAGTGGTGTCCCCCGGGATCTGTATTGGTGTCACAGGTGAAAACCTTGTATAAATGACTTGGATGAAGCAATAGAGACCCGTATATCTAAGTTTGCTGACAACATTAAGTTAGGCGGCTCAGTAAATAGTATAGATGGGAGCAGAAAGTTGCACAGGGACATTGATAGATTGAGTGAGTGGGCAAAACGGTGGCAAATGGAGTTCAATGTGGGAAAGTGTGAGGTCATCCATTTTGGACCCAAGAAAGATAAGTCAGAATATTTTCTAAATGGTGAGAAGCTAGGAACTGTGGAGGAGCAGAGAGATTTAGGGGTCCAAGTATAGAAATCTCTAAACGTTCATAGACAAAAATAATGAAAAGGCTAATGGAATGTTGGCCTTTTCTCCAGAGGGCTGGAATACAAAGGGGCGGACATTATGTTACAGCTGGACAGAGCTCTGGTTAGACCCCTCGGCAGCACAGCGTTCAGTTCTGGGCCCTGCTCCTCTGGAAGGATAGATTGGCCTTGAAGCGGGTGCAGTGCAGATTCACCAGAATTATACCGGGGCTAGAACGTTAAATTATGAGGGAACGTTGCGCAGACTAGGCTTGTATTCCCTTGAATATGGAAGATTTAGGGGTGATCTAATTGAGGCGTTTAAAATGATTTAAAGATTTGACAGGGGATATGGAAATTATTTCCTCTGGTGGGGAGTTCAGAACAAGGGGACATAACTTTAAAATTAGAGCCAGGCCGCTCAGGGGTGATGTCAGGAAGCACATCTTCACACAAAGGGTGGTGTAAATCTGGAACTTTCTCCCCCCAAAATCTGTTGAGACTGGGGGGTCAATTGAAAATGTTAAAACTGAGGTTGCTAGATTATTGTTGGGCAAGGGTATGAAGGGATATGTGTTATATATGCAGACTATAGATATACTCTCTGTGTAGTCACTGTATAGTTGCATAAGATGGAGACTTGTTACCTGATGTACTATCAAAAAGGGTTATACTGTGTATATACTATGGTGGCACCACTAGAGGGTGCAACTGGTAGAGACCGGGGTTTCCTGCCCTGGTGGCAGGGGCTGTATAAAAGGGTAGCCACCATGCGGCTGCCTCACTCTGGAGTTACGAATAAAGGACCAAGGTCACTACAGTTTAAGTACAACACATTGTCTCGTGGAGTCATTCACAAGTACATTACAGACATAACAACTGGCGACGAGAATACGGACTTTAACACGATTACCTTTGGCACACTAAAAGACTTCGCAGAGGATGATGATTGGGATGCCTTCACGGAAAGGCTCGAACAATATTTTGTGGCAAATGACCCGGCAGGGGAGACGGACACATTGGCGGAGAAGCGCAAGGCTATACTGCTGACCAGTTGTGTGCCTGAGGTTTACCGCCTCGTCAGGGACTTGCTGGCACTCACGAAGGCCAAGGATAAGACATACGATGAGCTGAAAAACGCACAGCAGGTTAGGCAACAACTATTTTTGTTGTATCAGTAAAATAAATGTAAATCAAGTACCCCTTTAATGGCACTAAAACCGACAATTTAAACAAATTAAACTTTAAACTGTCAAATTAAAATTTGGTTGCCGGGGGTGATGATGCACTCCAGTCCCTCCGGCGCCCACCTCTCGCAGAAGGCTGCGAGCGTACCGGTGGACACTGTGTGCTCCATCTCCAGGGACACCCTGGCCCAAACTGGAGTGCTTCATCACCACTGGAAACAAGATTTGTTTGTTTTTGTTCAAGTTTATTTGAATTTTCGTTAATTTACATGTTTTATTGATTGTGCCTCTTTAACAAGGGGGCGCATGACTTTTCATGATTAATTGAAAGAATCAGCAACGTGTGTGCCTTCCCCTTTAAACACGCCCCACAAGACATATGCCTGCCCCTTTAAACAGATCCCGCCCCCTAGAGTGTGGTTTGGAGCGCGCTGCAACCCTGCTCTCGCGAGACCGCTGGAGCCCAGGGCAGGAGTGCCCGCCCGGTGAGTGTGTGAGGGAGGGAGCTGTCTGGCCTCAGCTCAGCCCGCACCGCCCGCGGTGTGTGTGTGAGAGAGAGCGCGAGTGAGCTGTCCGGCCCGAAGACAGGCCCGGCCCGGCCCAGCCCAGCCCAGCGCCGTGAGTATGAGGCGTTCCCCGGACACTCACCCACCCCCAGCCTGCCGCTACTCATCCGGCCCGGGGCAGATCTTGGTCACCGGGACAGGGGGAGGCGCTCTCCTCCCCGGGGGCAGCGCGGCGCGGGAGGGGGAGATTGGGGGTGGAGGTACTGGCGAGGGGGAAGATTGGGGGTGGAGATACTGGGGAGGGGGAGATTGGGGGTGGTGGAGATACTGGGGAGGGGGAGATTGGGGTGGAGGTACTGGGGAGGGGGTGATGGGCGGGGTGGAGGTACTGGGGAGGGGGTGATGGGCGGGGTGGAGGTACTGGGGAGGGGGTGATGTGCGGTGTGGAGGAACTGGGGAGAAGGTGATGGGCGGGGTGGATGAACTGGGGAGGGGGTGATGGCCGTGGTGGAGGTACTGGGGAGGGGGTGATGTGCGGTGTGGAGGAACTGGGGAGGGGGTGATGGGCGGGGTGGAGGTACTGGGGAGGGGGTGATGGGCGGGGTGGAGGTACTGGGGAGGGGGTGATGTGCGGTGTGGAGGAACTGGGGAGAAGGTGATGGGCGGGGTGGATGAACTGGGGAGGGGGTGATGGCCGTGGTGGAGGTACTGGGGAGGGGGTGATGTGCGGTGTGGAGGAACTGGGGAGGGGGTGATGGGCGGGGTGGATGAACTGGGGAGGGGGTGATGGGCGGGGTGGAGGTACTGGGGAGGGGGTGATGTGCGGTGTGGAGGAACTGGGGAGGGGGTGATGGGCGGGGTGGATGAACTGGGGAGGGGGTGATGGGCGGGGTGGAGGAACTGGGGAGAGGGTGATGGGTGGGGTGGATGAACTGGGGAGGGAGTGATGGGCGGGGTGGAGGAACTGGGGAGGGGGGTGGAGGAACTGGGGAGGGGGGTGATGGGCGGGTGGAGGAACTGGGGAGGGGGTGATGGGCGGGGTGGAGGTACTGGGGAATGGGTGGGCTGGAGGTACTGGGGAGGGAGGTAGATGGGTAGGGTGGAGGTGCTGGGGAGGGGGGGGGTGGGGTGGAGGAAACTTGGGGGAGTGGGTAGAGGAAACTCAGGAGGGGGTACTGGGGAGGGTGGGATGGAGGTACTGGGGAGGGGGTGATTAGGGGGGAACTGGGGAGGGGGAAAGGAGGTGATGGGATGGGTATGTATATTTACAAAATTCCAGAGAACAAATTGCATGTTTTGTTTCCCCATTGGTTTTGTGGCTAAAGACACTGTCATCATACATCAGAAAGCTCCAGGCTCAGTTCCTGGGTCTGTGCTGTAATTTGACTAGGCTCGGCCAGTTTGGGGCTAAGTTTTATCTGCACTGTTGCTCGGCTAGCAAGGAGGAAATAGTTAATCTTGTGTCTGTGTGCACCTCCTGTTATCTTTTTACATTAGAACTTTATATAACAGAATGCCTCTGTAAACTTGCACTGTAGTTAGGTTACAGTGGGGGGAGGAGAGGAGGATTAGGGTGCTGCAGCGCCACCAGTGGCTGAAAGAATTTATAATGCATGTGCAAAAATGAGGACCGAATTACATTTTTCCCCCGGTCCAAAGATTTAGAGAAGGAAGATCTTGTTGGATACTGCAGCTGGAGTTTAGAATGGAGAATTATGCCTGGAGATGTAGTGATTGTAGTTTTATCAGCTGGAGAGATGTTCTTGTGTAATGGTCATCATCTGACTGTTGGACTGTCACTTAAAGCTGCACAGAAACATTGCAATTGGTGCTACTTCTGTACATAGTCATTTTGTAACTGTTATAGTTGCTGTGCACAGTTTCGTTGAAAAAAACATCCATAGCCTGTTGCTCAAGTTGGAGTTGAAGTTTGCATCAGCTGAGAGTTGAGCAGACCAGCTGTAGAGAGATGTCGGTCTTTGTCCAAAGCTTGTTTTAATCTTTAATTGTTCCTGGAATGAACAAAACAAGTTTAAGATGTTGTATTCCTGTGCTCGGTGGTTCCTGTGGTGTCTGAGTGTGCTGGGATCCTCACTGATCTACATTCAGCGACATTGTAAATTGTTGAAATCTGTTGCTCTTTGTCCTGCTTTCTGTTCCATTTTGCAAAATCTTTTTGAAATCCTAAAGGAATTTTTTTTCTAACTGTCAAACTGAGGGATATTATTGTTGGGAAATGGAGCACTTTCCCATTTTGGGCACCCATTCTCCACATCAAACTCTTATCAGTTTTAGCACAGTTGGTGCCAGTACACAACTCTCTAGTTTACTCTGCCCCAGCAATGTACGATGATGCTAATCTCCGAAGAGCAGTCTCCTATTTGAAGATCGAGCCTTCAAGAAACTTTGTTCTGATGTAGCAAATATGATTGGTAGCTCAGCAATAGTCCCCAATCTTTCTGTTGTCTTGGTGAAATGCAGCAAGGGCACAGCATCAGTTTCCACATATGTGCTGATGACACCCAGCTTTACCTCACCACCACTTCTCTCGACCCCTCCACGATCTCTGAAATGTCCAAACAAGATGAGCAGAAATTTTCTCCAATTGAATATTGGGAAGACTGAAGCCATTGTTTTTGGTACCCGCCACAAACTCCGTTCCCTAGACACTGATTCCATCCCTGTCTGAGGCTGAACCAGACTGTTTGCAACCTTGGTGTCATTTGAAATGAGCTTCGACCAAATCCGCTGCATATCTAAGACCGCCTATTTCCACTTCCGTAACATCTTCCGTCTCTGCCCTTTCCTCAGCTTATCTGCTGCTGAAGCCCACATCCATGCCTTTATTACCTCCTAGACTTGACTATTCCAACGCACTCCTGGCTAGCCTCTCACATTCTACCCTCTGTAAACTGGAGGTGATCCAAAACTCAGCTGCCCGTGTCCTAACTTGCACCTAGTCCAGCTCACCCATCACTCCTGTGCTCGCTGACCTACATTGGCTTCCGTAAGCAACACCTCGATTTCAAAATTCTAATTTTTAAATCCTTCCATGGCCTCGCTTCCCGATCTCTAATCTCCTCCAGCCTCACAACCCCCAGATATGTCTGCCCTCCCGGATATCCCTGATTATAATCGCTCAGCCATTGGTGGTCGTGCCTTCTGTTGCCTAGGTCCCAAGCTCTGGAACTCCCTGCCCAAACCTCTCGCCCTCTCTCCCTCTCTACCTCTCTTTCCTCCTTCACGACGCGCCTGTAAAACCTACCTCTTTAACCAAGCTTTTGGTCACCTGTGCTAATTTCTCCTTATGCGGCTCGTCAAACTTTTTATCAGATAATACTCCGGTTCAGCACTTTGGAATGTTTCACTATGTTAAACTACGTTAAAACTTAAATACTTGTTAATACTTGTACATTTTCAGCTCAGCATCTTGGCTTTAAGAAGTCATGTGTAGTATCTTGGAGCATTGTTTTCTAAGAGTTGCTGTGTAATCTGATAGAATGTCTTTAGCTATCATGTTGCTGTTCTCAATCACCCTTTTGCCATTGTTCCGATTCTGAGATTGTGCTTGGTATGCATAATACAGGGTATTGTAGATCGGCTTCCGAAGATCAGTGAATTTGGAAGGAAGAGTTCAGTCTCGTGTTTGCTGATCTTTAAACTCATCAGCTTTGGCTCTTGTGTCTGTAAGCTCATTTTTCCCACATATTTGAATTACTTGTGTGTATCTTGACGCGAGTCAAGCTGCAAATGTTGCTAGGATTCCAGTGGACTGTCGAGATGGAATGTTTTAAATTCTTCGATTTCAACTTGAACTGTGGAAAAAGTCAGCTGTAGATTTGTCCTTCCAAAAGTCTGGTTGTGTGTAGTTGGGCATTTTCAGTTGTATAATAATGGGGTAAATTGCAGGTCAGTTGTTGATATAATCAATTTCCATACTTGCACATGTACAAGATGCCCCCCCCCCCACCCCCGGCCCCTCCAAAAACAAATCCTCCCAGGAAAAAATGCCCAGGTAGCCACTTGGCTTGGTTCTGCACCTAACTGTCTGTCTTGCTGCCTTGTCAGTGACCGGAACTGGAGAGTGCAGTGTACTCCACTTGTGGTCTGATCAAAGCCCTATACGTTCATCGTCTCCTCCCGAGTTGTATTCTACTGTTTCGTTTAGTATTCTGTTTGCTTTGTTGATTACTGCTGTACATTAATTGGACAAGTTAAGCTTTGAGTCTACTAAGACCCCTAGGACTCCTTCTGCTTTATCCTTAACTATTGAGCACATGTCGTTAATGTTTCTTCCAATGTGCAGTACCTTGCACTTGCCCACTTTAAATTTAATCTGTCCTTTTTAAAAAAAATCCATTCATGGGATCGTCGGCGTCGCTGGCATTTATTGCCCATCCCTAATTGCCCTGGAGAAGATTGTGGTGAGCCGCTGCCTTGAACTGCTGCAGTCCGTGTGGTGAAGATACTCCCACAGTGCTATTAGGGAGGGATTTTGACTCCGCAACGATGAAGGAATGGTGATATACTTCCAAATCAGGATGGTGTGTAACTTGGAGGGGAATGTGGAGGTGGTGGTGTTCCCATGCGCCTGCTGCCCTTGTCCTTGTAGGTGGTAGAGGTTGCGGGTTTGGGAGATGCTGCCGAAGAAGCCTTGGCGAGACCAACGTATTTTGTCCATCTCGTTCTACAATTTGAGCTGCCCCTTGTTGTTTGATATCCTCTGCAAATTTGATCAGTTTGTGTTGTTTCTGAATCCATGTCATTGTATTTAGTGGTCCTACTATTGATCCCCAAGGCACACTCCACTCAGCAGTTCCCTCCCCTGGACATCATTCCGTTAACAAATACCTGTGTTTTCTACCTTTTAACCATGAGCCCTTATCAGCTTGTATTAAATGTTTTTAAAATGTGAGTGAAAAACCATGGGAGTCCTGTGGTTTTAGATACCAGACAATCAGGCTGACCACCACAATTTAGTTTATTAAAAGCAGTGCAAAGATAGACAGAGCATGATTACCCAGTCTGGGGAGCAGAGATACACTGCCTTCGGAGTTCTGTTCTCACAGCCAACAACTACGCAACCTATAATTACACCTAACTTGTTTTGTTTTCTTCTTTTATTTTTAACCATCCTTGGGATGTTTGGCTTATTATTTTTCAGCAGTTTATTATTTTGATTTCCTTGGAGTCGCACCTCATTCATTCTTTGCAATTTGGAAAAACACAGCAGGTTACAATACTGCCTTTGAAGAATTCTCTGTTTTGTAATGTGACATCACCCTAATTATAGAGGAGCTTTTTTAGAGAATTTACCTCTTGTTGTAGGCTAACAGTTCTTGACTGTCTTGTTTTACATTGACAGTGCAGCAGGTATCTCTTGTAACTTGCAGCCACTAGTTTGAGGGTATTTTAATGATTGTTTAATATCCCTGGCCAAAGACCGCCCTAAGTGGAGGAAGTGCATCCGGGCGGGCGCTGAGCACCTCAAGTCTCAACGCCAAGAGCATGCAGAAACCAGGCGCAAGGAGCGTGTGGCAAACCAGTCCCACCCACCCTTTCCTTCAACGACTGTCTGTCCCACCTGTGACAGAGACTGTAATTCCCGTATTGGACTGTTCAGTTACCCGAGAACTCATATTTTGAGAGTGGAAGCAAGTCTTCCTCGATTTCGAGGGACTAACTATGATGATGGTCTTGCTGCAGCTCCCATAACTGGGTCTTGTCCCTTCTGGGAACCAGACGCTGCAGTTCTGCCCCTTCAATCTTTAGGACTTGCACAATCCTAGATTGCTGGTGCCGACTGCATTCTTTAAACCTCACTCAGTTAGTATTATCAACACACGACGCTCTCGCTGGGGTTGGGTTCTGAATTAACTAGCTGGGTTTGCTTACAGGAACAAAACAAGCAGGACACTTGTGGAACAGTACAAGCTTGTGTGCAATGACCGTTGTAAAAGGTTTGATCTTTTAAGGCTATGCTGTGCACAGCAGTGAATGTTTTGGGGATCTTTTAAGCAATGGTCCTTTAACACACTGCAGCACTCGTCTTTGGTTCTGTTTGACCCAGGACCATTCCAGTCTCAGGCCAGAGAGTTAAAATTTCCTTTAGCCTTCATGCTGCAAGGTATGCATGATGAATTGAGCAGACAAGGAAAATACATCATGCTTCCTCTGTCATTCCCATCTCCAGCTTGAATCATCCATGGGGTGGTTGTTCACACCCCCCCCCCCCCAAATGGAGTCTTACAGGCTTAACGAACAAATCAGTCCTGAATAGAGCTGAGAGAAGCCAGGTATACAGGAGCAATGGGCCATATTCATCCTTGGCGTTCCATTTATACGGACCACAGAAATTTCCATCTACATTTTATGTCGAAAGCTTGTTCAGCTTCTATCATCTATATATAGTAACCATGTGATGGAAATTCTCTCAGGCATTTCTGGGATTCCTTCCTATTCAACGAATATGTTTGGGTTTACATAGCCTGAGCCCAAAGATTTGATATTTAATGTATCTAAATATTCAGTGTATCTGTTAAACTGCTTCAACCAACCCCAGTACCAGCTTTGGATATCATTAGCCACATGGTTAATAGTTATTAATAAAAACAGAAAATGCTGGAAATCACAGTGGGTCAGGCAGCATCTGTGGAGAGAAAGAGTTAATGTTTCAGGTCAATGACCCTTTATCAGAGCTGGCACAAGTTTGAAATTAACAGACTCTTAAGGAAGTGCAGAGGCAGTGAAAGGGGGTGGGGAAGAAAGAACAAGAGGGAAGGTCTGTGATAGGGTGGCAGGCAGGAGAGATTTGAGACAAATGGGATGATGGGCCAACTTGTGATGGTAATGGACAGGTTAGGAAACAAAAGATGTGTCTAGATAGGGTGTAAATGGCAGAATAATTACCAGCTGCCATGGGAAACAGAAAAAATACATGGGGGGGGGGTGGGGAGAGGAGAGAGGTTGTTTTATATTTTTTTTAAAAATGGAAATGGAACAAAATATGGGCAGAGGTTATGGTCTGAAATTGTTGAACTCAATGAGTTCAGCAGACTGTAAAGTGCCTCAATGAAAGATGAGGTTAATAGTTAATGGTTAGTAGTTATTAGCTGGTTAGAAAGTTCAAATGCTCTCTCAGCATTGTACAGATACAGTAAACAGGTCCCAGCACTGGGGGACACAGCATTGTACAGACACGCAGTAAACAGGCCCCAGCACTGGGACACAGCATTGTACAGACACGCAGTAAACAGGCCCCAGCACTAGAGGACACAGCATTGTACAGACAAGCAGTAAACAGGCCCCAGCACTAGGACACACAGCATTGTACAGACACGCAGTAAACAGGCCCCAGCACTGGGGGACACAGCATTGTACAGACAAGCAGTAAACAGGCCCCAGCACTGGGGGACACAGCATTGTACAGACAAGCAGTAAACAGGCCCCAGCACTGGGACACAACATTGTACAGACACGCAGTAAACAGGCCCCAGCACTGGGACACAGCATTGTACAGACACGCAGTAAACAGGCCCCAGCACTAGGACACACAGCATTGTACAGACACGCAGTAAACAGGCCCCAGCACTGGGGGACACAGCATTGTACAGACAAGCAGTAAACAGGCCCCAGCACTAGGACACACAGCATTGTACAGACACACAGTAAACAGGCCCCAGCACTGGGACACAGCATTGTATACAGACACGCAGTAAACGGGTCCCAGCACTGGGGGGACACAGCATTGTACAGACACGCAGTAAACAGGACCCAGCATTGTACAGACACGCAGTAAACAGGCCCCAGCACTGGGACACACAGCATTGTACAGACGCAGTAAACAGGCCCCAGCACTGGGACACACAGCATTGTACAGACACGCAGTAAACAGGCCCCAGCATTGTACAGACACGCAGTAAACAGGCCCCAGCAGCCAGGTCAGGTGTTTTTTGTACGTGGTTAGTTTCTAACAATTGAACTGTTCTACCAGGTTAGAGGTGTCACTTGCCTAATCAATTAGTTGTTATACTAATAGAAGTGATGTCAGTAGGATTTCTGTAAACTGGAATTGTGGAATTTGCATACTTGTCTACTGGGACAGTGGAAAAATACCCAGCACGTGAGTGTAGAGGGGCCTTGACCTGCCTGCCAGCTTGACCGGAGTTGGGTGAGCATGTAGCAAGATCCACAAGAAATAGATGAAGCTCTGACTACCTTCGTTAACTTGTCGATTGAGGTTCGATCCCTCAATAAGGTTGTAGTAGGATTAGTCCTCGAATGGATTATACCTGAATAATATAGTGCCAAAGGCGGGGGCGGGTTGGGGCGGAAACCACTGTCCTGTACCTCGTCTGATCCCACACAAGGGAGTGATGGGTTGAATGAGATCAGGCCATGTCATTTGGGCCGCCTTGGGATTGGAATCATTTGGTAGTCTGGTGCACGCTGAGGGTCTCTTCTGCTTGAAAGGGCCATTATGCATTGGTGCCTGGTTACCAGTGGTTATTGCTGAAGCATCCTACTTTTTTGCTTGCATTTTGTTATCTTAATTTTTCTTTTCCTGAAGATTAGGACATTATTTGATAGTGGTCCTGGCAGATATGAATCTGATATTGATTGATAATTATGCTTGTTAAAATATGAAGATGTCAATTCTTTTTTACTCAACCAGCGCTATCCAGTAACGGTATTAACTGAAGCACAACTGTACCATTTAACCTCAATTTTTTGCTTTAAATTAAGGCATCTAAAATAAGCATCTAAATTTAATTAACAATATTAACAGTTAAATAATCTGCAAGAAAAGCGTAGGCAACTCGAGTCCAGTGTAAAATGGCCACCTGTTGGGAGTAGACGTAGAAACATAGAAATTAGGTAAAGGAGCAGGCCATTTGGCCCTTCGAGCCTGCACCACAATTCAATAAGATCATGGCTGATCATTCAACCTCAGTACCCCTTTCCTGCTTTCTCTCGATACCCCTTGATCCCTTTGGCCGTAAGGGCCATATCTAACTCCCTTTTGTATATCTCCAACGAACTAGCTTCAACCTTTCTGTAGTAGAGAATTCCGCAGGTTAAGCACTCTGAGTGAAGAAGTTTCTCCTCATCTCGGTCCTAAATGGCTTACCTCTTATCCTTAGACTGTGACTTCTGGTTCTGGAACTCCCCAGCAACGGGAATGTTCTTCCTGCCTCTAACTTGTCCAATCCCGTCAGAATTTTATGTTTCTATGAGATCCCCTCTCATTCTTCTAAACTCCAGTGGATACAAGCCCAGTTGATCCAGTCTCTCCTCATGTCAGCCCTACCATCCCTGGAATCAATCTGGTGAACCTTTGCTGTACTCACTCAATAGCAAGAAAGTCCTTCCTCTGATTAGGAGACCAAGACTGAACACAATATTCCAGGTGTGGCCTCACCAAGGCTCTGTACAACTGCAGTAAAACCTCTCTGCTCCGAAACTCAAATCCTCTAGCTATGAAGGCTAACATGCCATTTGCCGCCTTCACCGTCTGCTGTACCTGCATGCCAACTTTCAATGACTGATGTACCATGACACCCAGGTCTTGTTGCACCTCCCCTTTTCCTAATCTGTCACCATTCTGATAATCTGTCTTCCTGTTTTTGCCCCCAAAGTGGATAACCTCACATTTATCCACATTATACTGCATCTGCCATGCATTTGCCCACTCACCTAACCTGTTCAAGTCACCTGCATCCTCCTCACAGTTCACACTGCCACCCAGTTTCGTGTCATCTGCAAACTTGGAGATATTGCATTCAGTTCCTTCATCTAAAGCATTGATGTATATTGTAAATAGCTGGGGTCCCAGCACTGAACCCTGCTCACTGCCTGCCATTCTGAGAAAGACCCGTTTATTCCGACTCTGCTTCCTGTCTGCCAACAGTTCTCTATCCATGTCAATACATTACCCTCAGTACCATGTGCTTTAATATTGCACACTAATCTCTTGTGTGGGAACTTGTCAAAAGCCTTTTAAAAGTCCAAATACACCACACCCACTGGTTCGCCCTTGTCCACTCTACTAGTTACATCCTCAAAAAATTCTAGAAGATTTGTCAAGCATGATTTCCCTTTCATAAATCCATGTTGATTGGACCGATCCTGTCGCTGCTTTCTAAATGCGCTGCTATTTCATCTTTAATAATTGATTCCAACATTTTCTCCACCACCGATGTCAGGCTAACCTGGTCTATAATTCCCTGTTTTCTCTCTTCCCTTTTTAAAAAGTGGTGTTACATTAGCTACCCTCCAGTCCATCGGAACTGATCCAGAGTCAATGGAATGTTGGAAAATGATCACCAATGCATCCACTATTTCTAGGGCCACTTCCTTAGGCTGCATCCCAGAGTACTTATCAGGCCCCGGGGATTTATTGGCCTTCAATCACCTGAGGGCGGGCTGTGTGGTCAATGTGGGTTTAGGTTACTTGATGTCAAACATTGCTTGGGCATTGTTGCACAGTCTTGTCTCTCTAGCAGTATGTGGAAAATGTTGAATGAAAAAGAATTGTCGGTTTTCCAAACTTGGTGGTAAAATTTTTTTTTGCTTTATTTAATGCTAGAATGATATGCTGGTGGTAATAGTGGGAGCAATTTGAAGTGCTGAATTTAGTCCTATAACTGCATTGCAGAACAGTAAATCACATTTGTGTGTCCCACACCCCTTGACAATTTGGGTGCACATTTTTAATGTGTGCTCTTTGTGGCTGAAGCTCCATGCCAGAAGCATCAATTCAGTAAATGATCCTAATATGCTCAGTAAACCGAGTGACAACACAGTAGTCTTTCATCATCTAGTTCTGAAATGATCAGTCCATCTTGATTTCCTTCCTCTTCAAGAACTTGGTTGAAACTGTTGACTCTTGCAAGCTCTGCTTTTTGGACGTTTGATGTAATTCACCCGAGCCAAGTTCATACCATTGGCCCGATCACGTGTTGTACTATGCTTCTGTTTATTGTGGTACGGCCAGTTGGGTTGTGCAGAAAGCGGAGTAAGCCACAGATCTTGGCCTGAGAGGATGTGGTGCCTCCACCCTAATGCAAGTCAGACTCTGACAAATGATTATAGCTGTCTGAACTTAGTTACTGGGCTCTGCTTTCCTGGTGTGTAACTGCGACTTTCCCGATGCCCCTTTGGCTGGTAACAGTTCATCCTCTTGTCGAAATCTCGACTCTCAATTAACTTAAAAAAAAAAATGAAACTCAGACATAAACAGCTCAGTAGATGTCCCTTTTAATTTACTTTCTGCAAGGAAAAGTCTTGCTGAGTCAAAGGCTCTGCGAAGACTTCCACAGGAATACAAAAAAACATTATCTTTATACAGAAGAACAAACAAAGAAATTATGGTTCCATCACGTGCATCAGTTCTGCCCTTGTGGTCAGCAAATACAGATAAGGAGTTCTTCAATCACTTAATTGACATTACATTTGTTTAATTCTCTACATATCTATACAGCCTTTATCTAATACTTTTAAGATTTAACACAGCGACAGTTATTTACAGGGTATCGTTCTAAAGACGGAGGGTAAATTCAAGGTTCCCTTGCTCACACAAGGCTTCTGCTTTTCTAAATTAGTTGGCTTATCAGCCAAGGTTAATGTTTTTATGCAGAAACAGGCTGTCTGCTTCAGGGGCTTCTGGGAGAATTGAGATTCCATTTTGTTTTATTATAAAAGGGTACATTTAACAGAAAATGTAACTTTAAAAGTAAATTTCCACACTTGTACTCTAAAAGCAATTTATAGTTTGCTTACGTCGTCGTCATCACAATCATCATCATCATCATAGGCGGTCCCTCGAACGAGGATAACTTTCTTCCACATGAGCTCACAGATGTTTCAATGAAGGACCCGATGTTCCTGTCCTGAACTCCAATTGAAGTGTGGAAGATGCCTGTGCGTGGATTTTTTTAACTGTTGCACACCAGCCACCACACGGGCTTGACAGAGCTAGGCCTTTATCCAGTGGCAAGGGTTAACCAGGACAACTGGAGACCTGCTCTGCTGCACGGACCTAGTGCGCACACATCGCAGTGTGGGCTGGAGCCCCTCCCCCTTATCCCCTATTTGCTGGAGCCCCTCCCCCTCCCCCTTATCCTCCATTTGCTGGAGCCTCTTTCCCCCCACCCCCCCACCCCCCCCCCAATCCCCCATTTACAGCACCAGCAAAGGACTGCCTCCCATTGCAACTGTGACATTGCTGGCTGGTTAGTTGCGATTGGTTGCACTCAATCCTGTCCCTGATGCCCTTTTCTACCAGGATTTCTGGATAGTAATCAGGAGCTCGAACCCTGTCCCTTTTTTTTGTCAAGAAATGAACTTGGAAAATTTATGGTCAGGGTCAGTTATTCGCTGGTACCACTCCAGAGACTTGAGCACATCATTCTAGGCTGACACTCCCAGTGCATTGCTGAGGGAGTGCTGCGCTGTCAGAGGTGCTGTCTTTCAGATGGGACGTTAAACAGGACCTGTCTGCCCTCGGATGGATATAAAAGATCCCATGGTACTATTTTGAAGAGCAGCAGGGGAGCCCCCAGTGTCCTGTCCAATATTTATTTATTCTTCAATCACCATAAGTTTATCTGGTCATTATCACATTGCTGTTTGTGGGAGCTTGCTGTGCACAAGTTGGCTGCCACGTTTCCCACATTACAACAGTGACTACACTCCAAAAGTACTTCATTGGCTGTAAAGCGATTTGAGACGTCCGGTGGTCATGAAAGGCGCTATATAAATTTAAGTCTTTACCTGCCTTGAGGTTCAGGGTAGTCATGGATATTTGTTTTGCTGGTGGAATAATATCCAAATTTGAAGCGTGCTGACAGCTGCTTGTTGAGGCTGATTTTCACCAGCTTGTGTTGGTAATATTAGCCGAACAATGCTGGCCCCACTCGAGGGGGGGGTGACATCAAGAATCATCATAGGCAGTCCCTCGAAATCGAAGATGACTTGCTTCCACTCAGTGAGTTCTCAGGTGACTGAACAGTCCAATACGAGAATTACAGTCTCTGTCACAGGTCTGACAGACAGTGGTTGAAGGAAAGGGTGGGTGGGACAGGTTTGCCACAAGCTCCTTCCACTGCCTGCGCTTGATTTCTGCATGCTCTCGGCAACGAGACTTAAGGTGCTCAGCATCCTCCCGGATGCTCTTCTGCCACTTAGGGCGGTATTTGGTCAGGGACTCCCAGGTGTCGGTGGGGACCAGGGTCAAGCAGGGCTGCGTCATCGCTGCAATGCTCCACCTCACACTCCACATCAAGAATGGCACCTCAGTCGCACTTGCATTTGCTGGCTCCCTGGTTCCTGTGAAACTTGGCACATGACCATTTGGTGCTCCAAGTTTCAGAGGCAACTAGAGGATGCAGTGTGGTGTGGCTGCTTCACTGGCTGTACATCCTGAAGATCTACATACATATGTATGTACTACATACATATGGCTTACATTTGTTGGCAACGCACTCTATTGAGTCAGTGTTGTGGGTTCAAGCCCAACTTTAGGCTACATTGAGAGTAGTGCTAAATTGTCAGAGATGCCACTTTTTTTGAGATGTTTCAGGTAGGTTCAGACATGTGGGATACCACGGTGGCACTATTTGAAGAGCAAGGGCGTTTGGCCAGGGCACTGGGAGAATGTTCTGCTCTGTCAACATCACCACGAACAGATTAATCTCTTTTCTCACTGCTCTCCATTCAAGTTTGTTGTGAGTAAATTGTCTGGAATATTTGTATATATAATACTGGCTACAGTTTAAAAGCAATTCACTATGTGAAACTCCATGGGAAGTCCCCAAAAACACGATAATATTGTATAAATGAAATTTCTTTCTCAAGCCACCACATGTTTTTATATATAAAAATCCACACACTGGCATCTTCCACCCTTCAACATGTAGCTTGGGACCTGGAATATCATGTCCCTCATTGAAACACCTGTGAACTCATCCCTTTTTGGTGTGGAAGCAAGTCATCCTCGATACGAGGGACCACCTAAAATGATAGTGCGCTGTCGGTGTTTTTTTGATCCGATACCTTTGAGTGGTCACTGCTCACAAGTGAGCCTTGATGGTGGGTGCCATCCCACAGTATGTTTCCAGCAGGAGTTGAGCAAGCAAGGGTGTTCTGGCTGCAGTGTTTTTTTGGCCCGAATCCAGGGCACTCTGCTAACTCGGATCAGAGCTCAAACCCCGGTTATTTCTGGCCTTTTTATGGTGCAGTCGGTCACTGAACCTGCTGAGCCTTGGAGGGTCCATAAAGTCTAATTTTTTTTTAAAAACTCTCCCATTTAAAAAAAAATCTTCAACAATTTATCCAGATCAGCTTAATTTAAAAAAAAATTCTATTGGCTTATCTCTATCTCTTCTCCCAACAATCAGTCTGACTCCCACTCCCCAAGCCTCCAGCAGTAACCTTCTCCTAATGACCATTATCCTAATTCTGGCTGAAAGGTAAGCTTCAGGGACTCTGTTAATAATGTATCCTTTTCCTATTTCCAGACAGATTCTTAAAATAGCACTGGTGGAAATATGGAAAATATTCATAGTTGTCAGCTCATACAAGTGTCTTGTATTTAAAATTGGATCGTGTCTAAAAGATGCTGGATAAATTTCCCTCAATTTTCAATAAGAATTGTCTTGTCCTGTTTTTAAAGTACATTTTGTTAAATCCAATTAACTGTACTGCTTTGAAAAGTTCAGAGTGCTCTTGCAGGAGTAGGCCATTCAGCCCCTTGAGTCTGTTCCACCATTTAGTTAGATCATGGCTGACCTGTACCTCCACTCCATTTACCTACTTTTCATTCATATCCCTTGATTCCCTTGCCTGATTAAAAACAGATCTGTCGATCTCAGTCTTGAAAGTTTCAATTGAACCAGCAGCCATATTTTTGGGCAGGAAGGGATATAGACAGGCTAAGTGAGTGGGCAAAAATTTGGCAGATGAAGTATAATGTGGGAAAGTGAGGTTATCCACTTTGGCATAAATAATAGAAAAGCAAATTATAATTTAAATGGAGAAAAATTGCAAAGTGCTTCAGTACAGAGGGACCTGGGGGTCCTTGTGCATGAAATGCAAAAAGTTAGTATGCAGGTACAGCAAGTAATCAGGAAGGCAAATGGAATGTTGGCCTTTATTGCAAGGGGGATAGAGTATAAAAGCGGATAAGTCCTGCTCCAATTGTACAGGGTATTGGTGAGGCCACACCTGGAGTACGGCATACAGTTTTGATCTCCATATTTAAGGAAGGATATAGTTGCATTGGAGGCTGTTCAGAGAAGGTTCACGAGGTTCATTCTGGAGATGAGGGGGTTGACTTATGAGGATAGGTTGGGCCTATACTCATTGGAGTTCAGAAGAATGAGAGGTGATCTTATTGAAACATATATGAGGGGCTCAACTAGGTGGATGCAGAGAGGATATTTCCATTCATAGGGAAAACTAAAACTAGGAGATATAGTCTTAGAATAAGGGGCTGCCCATTTAAAACTGATGAGGAGGAATTTCTTCTCCAAGGGTTGTAAATCTGTGGAATTTTCTGCCCCAGAGAGCTGTGGAGGCTGGGTCATTGAATATATTTAAGGTGGAGATAGACAGACTTTTGAGCGATAAGGGAGAAAAGGGTTATGGGAGCGGGCAGGGAAGTGGAGCTGAGTCCATGATATTAAATGGCGGCAGAGCAGGCTCGAGGGGCCAAATGGCCTACTCCTATTATGTTCTTATGGTGAATCTGTACTGTACCCTCTCAGACCTTCATATCCTTCCTGAGGTATGTTGCCCAAAACTGAACTGAATGCCGTATTCCAGATGGAGTCTGACCAATGGTCTGTACAACTGAAGCATAACTTCTCCCCTTGGTAATTCCAACCCTCTTGAGTTGAAGGCCAACATTTCATTAGCCTTTCTGATTTACTTTTCGCACCTGTGCACTAGCTTTCAGCGATTTGTGTACTGTACCTGGAAATCCAAATCACTTTGCTTCTCCACAGTTCCTAGTCTCTCGCTGTTGAGAAAATGTTCTGATTTATCTTTCTTGGGACAAAGTGGATGACCTTGCACTTTCCCTCATTGAATACCTGCCACAGTTTTGTCCACTTAATACTTCTTGTTTCCCATCTACACAACTTACCTTGCCTCTTAACTTAGTATCACCTGCAAATATGGATATACAACTCCTTATTTTCCTTCATCCAAGTCATGAGAAGTGAGGAAGGCCCCAGTACTATCCATGGGGAACACCAATCAGAGTACATTATTTTATCCCTACTCCCTTTCCTACGCCCCAACTAATGTCACAAAGTTACCTGTGCACTGTTATTGCTGGTAATTTCTTGTGGGATTGTTATCAAATGCCTTCTGGAAGCCCATTGAACAGCAGCAATAACTTGCATTTATATAGCACCTTTTAATGTAGTAAAACTTACCAAGGTGCTTCCCAGGAGTGCTATCAGATATAAAATTGACACCGATCCAAAGATAGATGACCGTAGCACAGGTTTAAGCTTGTTTTAAAGAGGTAGGTTTTAACAAGAGTCTTCAAGAAGGAGAGAGCGAGAGGATTAGGGTGGGAATTTGAGCTTGGGGCCTAGACAACTGAAGGTATGGCTACTAATGGATGGGTGAAGAAAATCTGTTAGGTCTCCCTTTAACTTTGGCTGCTCTTGGAACAATCCCAGTTTCTCCAATCTCTCCAAATAACTGGTTGATATTTATCCCTCAATCAACATAACAAACAAACAGATTATTTGGTCATTATCACATTGCTGTGTTTGGGAGCTTGCTTGTGTACAAATTGGCTGCCGTGTTTCCCACATTATAACAGTGACTACACTCCAAAAGTACTTCAGTGGCTTTAAAGTGCTTTGAGATGTCTGGTGGTCGTGCAAGGCACTATATAAATCCAAGTCTTTAACTGAAGTCCTCTTCCCTAGTATCATCCTGGTAAAGCTCCTCTGCACCCTCTCCAAGGCCTTGACATCCTTCCTAAAGTGTGGTGCCCAGAGTTGTTGACAATACTCCAGCTAAGGCCCAACCAAAGATTTGTAAAGGTTTAGCACGACTTCCTTGTTTTTGTTTTCAAAGTCTCTATTTACAAAGCCAAGTATCCCATACCCTTTATTAACTGAGTTATCAACTCACCCTGCCACCTTCAGGGATTTGTGAATAAGCACCCCCAGGTCCCTCTGTTCCTGCACACCCCTCAAAATAGTACCATTTACATTATATATTCTGACGAAGGGTCATCAACCCGAAACTAACTCTGTTTCTCTCTCTCCACAGAGACTGCCTGACCCGCTGGGATTTCCAGCATTTTCTGTTTTTATTTCAGATTCCAGCATCTGCAGTATTTTGCTTTTGCACCATTTACATTATACAGCCTCTCCATGTTGTTTCTCCCCAAAGTGCATTACTTCACACTTAGCCGCCATCTGCATGTGTCTGCCCATTTCACCAGCCTATCTGTTCTCCTGAAGTCTGCTCTTATCCCGCTTACAATACTTGGCAACATGGTAAATTGTATCATTGCAAACTTCAAAATTGTACTCCCTATACCCAACTCCAGGTCATAGAAAAGCAATGCTCCTAATACTGACCTCTGGGGGACCCCACTATATGCTTCTCTGCAGTCAGAGAAATACCTGTTCACCACTACTCTGCCTCTTATCTCTTATCCAATTATGTACTCCAGTTACTGTCATCCCTTTAATACCATCTGCTTATATTTTCTGAATAAGTCTGTTATACTTTATCAAATGCCTTTTGAAAGTCCATATATGCAACATCTACAGCATTACTTTCAACAACCCTCTGTTACTTCATCAAAGAACTAAAGAAATAAAGGACGTATCCAATTTAAAAACAAGGGCATGCAAAGTGGCCAAAACTAGTGGGAGGACAGAAGACTGGGAAGCTTTTAAAAGCCAGCAAAGAACGACTAAAAAAAAGATTAAGGGTCGATAGACTGAAATTAAACTAGCACAAAATATAAAAACAGATAGCAAGAGTTTCTATAGGTATATAAAGAGGAAAAGTGTGGCTAAAGTAAATGTTTGTCCCTTCGAACGTGAGACCGGGGAATTAGTAATGGGGAACATGGAGATGGCAGAAACTCTGAACAAATATTTTGTATCAGTCTTTATGGTAGAGAACACTAACAATATCCCAACAGTGGATAGTCAAGGGACTATGGGGGGGGAGGAACTTAACACAATCACAATCACTAAGAAGGTGGTACTCAGTAAGATAATGGGACTAAAGGCAGATAAATCCCCTGGACCTGATGGCTTACATTCTAGGGACTTAAGAGAAGTAGCGGCAGGGATTGTGGATGCATTGGTTGTAATTTACCAAAATTCCCTGGATTCTGGGGAGGTCCCAGCAGATTGGAAAACTACAAATGTAACGCCCCTTTTTAAAAAAAGGAGGCAGACAAAAAGCAGGAAACTATAGACCAGTTAGCCTAACATCTATGTTTAGGAAAATGTTGGGAGTCCATTATTAAAGAAGCAGTAGCAGGACATTTGGAAAAGCAAACATCGGTCAGGCAGAGTCAGCATGAATTTATGAAGGTGAAGTCATGTTTGACAAATTTGTTGGAGTTCTTTTGAGGATGTAACGGACAGGGTGGATAAAGGGGAACCAAGAGATGTGGTGTATTTGGACTTCCAGAAGGTATTTGTCAGGGTGCCACATAAAAGGTTACTGCACAAGATAAAAGTTCATTGGGTTGGGGGTAATATATGAGCATGGATAGAGGATTGGCTAACTAACGTAGTCGGGATAAATAGTTCATTCTCGGGTTGGCAATCAGTAACTAGTGGGGTGCTGCAGGGATCAGTGCTGGGACCCCAACTATTTACAATCTATATTAATGACTTGGAAGAAGGGACTGAGTGTAATGTAGCCAAGTTTGCTGACAATACAAAGATGGGAGGAAAAGCAATGTGTGAGGAGGACACACACAATCTGCAAAAGGACATAGACAGGCTACGTGAGTGGACAGAAATTTTGGCAGATGGCGTATAATGGAAAGTGTGAGGTCATGCACTTTGGCAGAAAAAAATTAAAGAGCAAGTTATTATTTAAATGGAGAAAGATTGCAAAGTGCCATGGTACAGCGGGACCTGGGGGTACTTGTGCATGAAACACAAAAGGATAGTCTGCAGGTACAGCAAGTGATCAGGAAGGCCAATGGTATCTTGGCCTTTATTGTAAACTGGATGGAGTATAAAAGCCGGGAAGTCTTGCTGCAGCTATACAAGGTATTGGTGAGGCCACACCTGGAATACTGCGTGTAGCTTTGCTTTCCATATTTACAAAAGGATATACTTGTTTTGGAGGCAGTTCAGAGAAGGTTCACTGGATTGATTCCAGGATGAGGGGGTTGACTTCTGAGGAAAGGTTGAGTCGGTTGGGCCTCTACTCATTGGAATTCAGAAGAATGAAAGGTGATCTTATTGAAACGTATAAGATTATGAGGTGGCTTGACGAGGTGGATGCAAAGAGGATGTTTCCACTGATGGGGGAGACTAGAACTAGAGGGCATGATCTTAGAATAAGGAGCCGCCCATTTAAAACTGAGATGAGGAGAAATTTCTTCTGAGGGTTGTAAATCTGTGCAATTTGCTGCCTCAGAGAGCTATGGAAGCTGGGACATGGAATAAATTTAAGACAGAAATAGACAATTTCTTAAACGATAAGGGGTTATGGGGAACGGGTAGGGAAGTGGAGCTGAGTCCATGATCAGATCAGCCATGATCTTATTGAATGCCGGAGCAGGTTTGGGGCCGTATGGCCTACTATTCCTATTTCGCATGTTCTCAACTCAATCAGGTTATTCAGACACTATTTGCCTTTAACAGCTTAGTGCTGGCTGTCCCTTATTAACCCATACTTCAAGTAATTATTTTGTCTTCTGCAATGGGATCTTGTAGTTTTCCCACCTCTGACGTTAAACTGATTGACCTATGGTTACCAGGTTTATTCATTCCCCTCTGCTTTCTTGAATAGCCGGGTAACATTTGCAATCCTTCAGTTCTCTGGCACCACTTCCAGAAGAATTGAAAGATTGTAATCAGAGTTTCTGCTATCTCCAACCTGGGATGCATCCCATTGGGGCTGGGTGATTTGTTAACTTTGCGTACCAACCTATTTAGCACCATTTTTCTTTCTATCTAATTTTTATTCATTACAATATCTCTATAGACACCCCCCCCCCCCTCCCCCTCAACTGCGACATTAACTTCATCCTCTTTTGTGAAGGCTGATGCAAAGTACTCATTCAGTGCCTCAGTCATGCTCTTTGCCTCCTCTAGATGATTTGGAGATTAATGGAAATTGCAGCCATCTGAAACTGGGTTAAAATTCCTCTTGGTGAAACTTGGATGTACCCTGGGTAGTTGATGCTGGGAAATTAGTTTTATCCGCTGAAATCTGTCGAACTCCATGATCGTATTAAATGGCAGAGCAGGCTCGAGGGGCCAGATGGCCTACTCCTGCTCCTATAGAAGAATGTTCTCAACTGTACTGCAGCTCAAGTCAGCACCTTTGAGAGCAGGGAAGAAAGAGGAACTAAAGTACAGACTTGTCTTCGGGTGTCAGCAAGTACTGTGCAGTGTGCAATGGACTTCCTTTTCAGAGAACATTGGATTAACCTCCTTTTATATAATATGCTTTTGTGTATGGCACACAAAGTGCTTTCTACGGGCCAGGCACAGCAGTATTTACCAAGTGCAGGACATGGTGCTAGACAACTTGGCTTTGCACGAATGTCTCTGCTTGGATCCTTTCAGTGCATTGTTTGCAGCAGAGGATTTCTTCACGCTATGCTAAGCAGCTAACAGAACTGAGTCGCATGCTGGAAGGGGTTAGTACAACGTTGGGTTTCTCTCGTCAGCAAGGTAGTGATCTGGATTCACGTTAAAAACAAATGATGGGGTCACAAGACTTGTCTTGCTGTGTTCAGCTTGCTGAGTTAGTTTGTCAGACCTATTACTTCTGCTTTAATGTGTACAAAGCAGCCACCAGGGAATCTCCTCGCTCTGTGCCCCAACCACAAGATTGTCTGATATAAAGTTTCTCTGTAGGGTTTGCTGATGTAACTTTAAAATTGTGTATATCTTGGCAAATTATGAAATTAAAAAAAAAACTTTTTATTCTTTAAACCCCCACCCACCCTCCAACTTTTCTCCCCATCTCTGCTGAAAGTGCTGCCTCTCACTAGATCATGGTTTTACAGGTATCTGTACTATTCTCTTTGCCGCCTCTCTTCTTTCCCATCCCATCCATCCTTGTCCCATTTGCCATTCTTCATGAGAGTCTTGACAGTGAGTGATGCCATACTGTTCAACTGTCGAGGCCAGCTCAGCTCAATCTAAATCTGCCCCTGTCTGATGTCCATCCACATACACGCTGTTCGGATTCACTGGGTTGTGATCAGGAGCATGTTCCTGTCCAAGGAACTAGAACCGGTAACTGTACCTCAACCTCCCGCGACTGCACTTCAACTAGATTAGTCAGACACGACTGGTCCTTCACAAATCCATGCTGACTTTCTTTGGTCAGCTCCTACTTGTTCAAATGCTCAGTCATCTGTCCCGATGATGAATTCAGTAGCTTCCCCACAACTGATGGGCCTGTACTTTCATAGTTTCTCCCACCTGCCTGTTGTAAATAATTTGCAATTTTCCAATCCAGAGGCACAATTCTTAACACATCTGCAATTTCTCTACCTGTTTCTTGTAATACTATAGGATGGAAACCATCAGGTCCTGCAGAATTGTCTATCTTAAGTCCCATTATTTTTTCCATTATTTAAAAATAACTATTAAATCCAATGGGTTCCACCCTGTTATTTAATTTTAGGTTCCCTTGTAGGTTTTTAGTTCTCTTCTGCTGTGAAAATGGATTCAAAATATTAATTTATTAAGTCTGCCATTTCCTTATTATCCATTATATTATCAGCTGTAACTCTAATAGGTCCACATTCCCCCTTGCCATTCTTTTCCCTTAATATATGTATAAAAACTTTTACTGCTGGATTTGATATTTAGTGTACGGTTTCGTTCATCCTTTTTGCATCTCATTACTTTTTGTATCCTTTTGTTGTGTTTTATAGTTCTCCCAATTTGCTGGATTTCCACATTTCCTTGCATTTGTGTAAGCCATAATTAAACCTTTATTGAACTGTCTCTGACCTTGTCGATTGGCCACCATTGCTTAAATGCACATGTGGAACTTTTACATTTTTAGGGGTATGTACTGGTTTCATGCAAAATGTGGTCACCACTTGGGCTGGATTTCTGGCCGGAGTAATGGAAACACAAACTGTGGGATTTGGGTGTTGTGATGGGACTGTAAGGTTTTCCAGGTGGACGAACGAAGGTGGGAGGTGTGAGCTTCCTTGTGCATGTTTCTGTTGATCCGATCAGGTATCAAAATAGCTCCTTTTTTTAAATTAGCTGACTGCCTCTAGCTATGTGGACAAGTGCTAGAGTTGTGGCTGCAGTTACTGTGTACTTACATCAATTGACTGGGGAGAGTGTGTGGCTGTATAAAACTTGCAGGGTGCAGAAACAGTGAGGATGTAATCACTGTTGCCTTTTACAACTTAAAAAGTTGCTTCAAGAAAATTCTCCTGATACATTGGTTGGTAGTAAAAGTTGAATTTTCTTATGGAATATAGACAAGTTTTACTTTCCATGGTTTGGTCTGGTAATGGGTGAACAGAATACTGAGTACGTAAGACTCTTGCAGTACGCCTGACTCTTTAAATAGATGAGAAGTGCAGTTAGGGTGATGTGGTAAGTGACGCTGAGCTGAGAGAGAGACTCTGTGCAAGGTTAACACTGTAAAAGAGCAATGCCTTTATTTTTTGCTACAATTTTTAAGTGCGGGGGTAAAATTCCTTTGTTCCCTACGCCTCTTTTGTCCTCTGCAACTTCCTGGTAATCAGCTGGTGTAACACAGCCAATGTTGTCAATACCAATCTTCTGTTTCCATATGCAGGTGTTCTTTACCCTGTTATTTTTGTGTCTACCTCTTCCTTTTTGCATTCTCACTGGGTTTCTAAAAAACTAAAATTAAAAAAAAAGACAGTTGTGAATAAAAAATGCTCCACTTCCTAATTCAATTAAATGATTTAGGATGTTGAGCTGTTTTCAAACTTGGGATATCTATTTTGTATGGATCGTTTTGAGATGGTGTGTTTAGAGAGCTGTGGAAGCCGGGTCATTGAGTAAATTTTGGCAGAAATAGACAGTTTCTTAACCGATCAGGGAATAAAGGGTTATGGGGTGAGGGCAGGGAAGTAGAGATGAGTCCATGATCGGATCAGCCATGATCGTATTAAATGGCAGAGCAGGCTCGAGGGGGCGTATGGTTTATTCCTGCTCGTATTTCTTATGTTCTTATAGAATGTTTGGGAGGGTAGGTAGAGGGAGACACCTGTGTCTGTTCACAGGATCAGATCTATTCACATTGGCTCCTGGTCCATCAACGCCTTACATTTAACATTCTCATCCTTGTGTTCAAATCCCTCCATGGTCTTGCACCCCCTCATCTCTAACCTCCTCCAGCTCTGCAACCCTCAACGCTGCGTTCTTCCAATTCTGGCCTCTTGCGCATCCCCAATTTTGCACCCCACCATTGGCAGCTGTGCCTTCAGCTGCCTAAGCCCTGGAGTTCCCTCCCTAACACCCCCCCTCCTCTTAAGATGCTCCTTAAAACCTACCTCTTTGACCAAGCATTTGGTCAACTGCCTTAATCTCCTTGCGTGGCTCGGTGTCACATTTTGTCTGAGAACGCTTCTGTGAAGCACCTTGGGACGTTTTACTACATTGTTTATTTCTCACCACTTTCTGAAGTTAGTCTGAGTCAAACCTGCAGGACTTTGAGCGGGACGGAGGGGTCTCCAAACCAGTGTAGCTTTTAAATATCAAAAGAACATAAGAAATAGGAGCTGGAGTAGGCCATTTGGCCCCTTGAGGCTGCTCCGCCATTAATAAGATCATGGCTGATCTGATCATGGGCCTCAACACTTCCCTGCTCATTCCCCATAACCCTGGACTCCCTTATCATTCAAAAATCTATCTCCAACTTAAATATATTCAATGACCCAGTCTGCACAGCTCTCTGGGGTAGAAAATTCCAAAGATTCACGACCCTCTGAGAAGAAATTCCTCTATCTTTTTTTAAAAAACTAGACTGCTCCTTCTTCTAAAACTATGCCCCCTAGTTCTAGATTCCCCCACAAGGGGAAACATTCTCTCTGCATCTACCTTGTCGAGCCCCTTCATAATCTTCCACGTTTCAATATCACTTCTCATTCTTCTAAACTTCAATGAGTATAGGCCCAACCTACTCAACCTATCTTCATAAGACAACCCCTTCATCTCAGGAATCAACCGAGTGAACCTTCTCTGAACTGTCTCCAATGCAAGAATATCTTTTCTTAAATATGGAGACCAAAACTGCATGCAGTATTCCAGATGTGGTCTCACTGATACCCTGTACAGTTCTAGCAGGACTTCCCTACTTTTACACTCCTTCCCCCTTGTAATAAAGGTCAAATGATTTACTACATCCTCTATGGTTTTGTTTTTTGAAGACTTATTTGGTGAATCACAGGTTCCTTACTGTGTGCATTCACTCCAAGCTCTCTCTTTTGCTGGCTAAGGAGACAAATTGATCAGCACCATTGGCCAGTAGCAGTTCTTCATTTGGCATCTGGTTCCGGATGCAGTGGCTGTTTCAAGCACTTAGCAGAAGCTTCAAAAATGAACCTCATCTATAACTTATCAGCCATTCCTCGGAATCGAGGAAGATTTGCTTCCACTCTTAATGAGTCCTTAGGTGGCTGAACAGTCCCTGTCACACGTGGGACATCCATAACTTATAAACCGACCATAGAAGCAGTGTTACACTCTTCCAACTCTGTTTCTGAACAACATGCTATAGAGGCATCCCCAAGTTCCTGAAAGACTTCCATTTATATAGCGCCTTTCACGACCACCAGACATCTCGCCGCACTTCAGTCAAGGAAGTACTTTTGGAGTGCAATCACTGTTGTAATGTCGGAAACACGGCAGCCAATCTACACACCACAAACTCTCAAACACCAATGTGATAATGACCAGATAACTGTTTGTCATGTTGATTGAGGGCTAAATATTGGCCGGGACACCTGGGAGAACTCCCATGCTCTTCAAAATAGTGCCAAGCAGCAAAGTCTCGCATGCAAGCACGGTGCAATTGGGTTTTCATTGCAGTGGAGTTTTCTGAACCCTGTTAAGATTCCACTGCACTAAGTGGGTGTCTAAAAGTTCACTAAAAACTGTCTTGGATTATTGATCACAAACACACCTGAACTCATATAATTTTAACATTGTGTTGATTTATATATTATTTAAATTATTTCTCCCCCCCCCCCCACCCAAAATGAGCTCTCTGTAAAAGGAAGGGATTTGTTGAACATCCTGGTTCCACCAAGTAATCAGTTCAAATGCATCTTGCAGTCAGACATAGAGATAGTTTGTTTATTTTTAGCCAAAGGGTTGCTATGAGCCATGATGGGGAGCTGTGTGTACAGCAGCATTATACATAACAAATAATTAGGAGCAGGAGTAGGCCATTCAGCCCTTCAATAAGGGTAATGGTTGATGATGTCTGGAAGGATGTTTCCAGTGGGGTTCAGCAGGGCTCAGTACTGGTAGTCCTTGCTTTTTGTGATATATATCAGTGATCTAGATTTGAATATAGGGAGTATGATTAAGAAGTTTGCAGATGAAACTAAAAGCGTGGTTGCTGATGAAGAGGAAAGTCATGGATTGCAGGAGGATATCAATCTAATGGTCAGGTGGGCAGAGCAGTGGCAAATGGAATTTAATTCAGAGAAGTGTGAGTGATGCACTTTGGGAGGGCTAATAAGGAAAGGGTATACACATTAAGTGGTAGGCCACTTAATAGTGCAGATGAACAAAGGGATCTTGGAGTGCTTGTCCACAGATCCCTGAAAGTAGGTCAGGTGAATAAAGTGGTTAAGAAGACATATGGAATGCTTGCCTTTATTGGCTGAGGCATAGAATACCAGAGTGGGGAGGCTAATGCTTAAATTGTATAATACACTGGTTAGGCCACAGCTGGAGTACTATGTGCAGTTCTGGTCGCAATATTATAGAGTGCAGAGAAGATTTACTCGGCTGCTGCCTGGAATGGAGAATCTTAGCTATGAGGATAGATTGGATAGGCTGGGTTTGTTCTCATTGGAACAGAGGAGGCTGAGAGGAGACCTCATTGAGGTGTGTAAAATTTTGAGGGGCCTGCATATAGTGGATAGCAGGAGCCGATTTCCCTTGGTGGAGCGATCAATTATGAGGGGGCATAGTTTTAAGGTGGTTGGTGGAAGGTTCAGAGGGAATTTGAGGGGGTGCTGCTTCATGCAGAGGGTTGTGGGAGTCTGGAACTCACTGCCTGGGAGAGTGGTGGATGCAGAAACCCTCATCACATTTAAAAGGTGGTTGGATGAGCACTTTTGAAGGGTTACGGACCTAGAGCTGGTAAGTGGGATTAGACTGGATAACCTCTTGTTGGCTGGTGCAGATATAATGGTAAGTACAGCAGGGAATCTAATACGGCCAGGGTGATCTCCTGGACTAGTTTTGATCACCTCGATGGGTCAGAGAAAATTTCCCTGTTTTTTTTCCCCCAATTGGCTTGGGTTTTTATCTGGTTTTTGCCTCTCCCAGGAGATCACATGGCTCCAGTTGGGGTGGAGTGTAGAATGTTTCAGTATAAGGGGTGTCGCAGTTGTGTGGGGCGGACTGGTTGGGCTGGGTGCTCTTTACCTTTCCTTCATTGTTCATGGGTTTCTATGTAACCTTCAGGGCTGCTAACCGAGAGCCGTGTGGCTCTTTGTCGGCTGGCGGGGACACGATGAGCCGAAATGGCGGCCTCCTGCGCTGTGGATTTCTATTTCTGCAAGATCATGGCTGATCTTCTACCTCAACTCCACTCTCCCACACTTCTCTCATCGCTTGATTCCCTTAATATCCAAAAATCTCTGTTTTGATATACTCAAAGATTTAGCATCCACAGTACTCTGGGGTTGAGAATTCCAAAGATTCACAACTCTTGGTGTGCAGAAATTTCTCCTCATCTCAGTACTAAATGGCTGACCCCTTATTCTGAGGCTAACACCTGGTTCTCGACTCCCCAGCCAGAGGGAACATCCTCCCAGCATCTACTCTGTCCAGCCCCTTTAAGAATTGTATACGTTTCAATGAGATCACCTCGCATTCTTCTAAACTCGAGGGAATATAGGCCGAGTCTCCTCATGGGGCAATCCCCTCATCCCAGGAATCAGTCGAGTGAGCCTTTGTTGCACTCCCTCTATGGCAAATATATCCTTCCTTAGATAAGGAGACCAAAACTGTACACAATACTCCAGGTGCGGTCTCACCAGGGCCCTATATTATTGCATTAAGACGACTTTACTCTTCTACTCCAATCCTTTTGTAATAAAGGCCAACAAACCATTTGCCTTCCGAATTGCTTGCTGTATCTGCATGATAACTTTGTGATTCGTGTACAAGGACACCTAGGTCCCTCTGAACACCAACATTTCCCAATCTCTCAACATTTAAAAAAAAAAAAATTCTGCTTTTCTATTCTTGCTATCTGTCACATTCTAGCCCATTCACTTAACCTGTCTATATCCCTTTTGTGTCCTTCTCATAACTTACTTTTCCATCTAGCTTTGTATCATCATCAAACTTGGATACATTGCACTCAGTCTGAGATGGTTGTGGTTATTGTGTTGCAGTATGAACCGGTGCTGGAGTTCATTGGTGTTTGCTCAGCGTTACTGAAAATAAAGAGGAAGCAGGAAGTCATATTCATGACTAGATTTTTTAAAATCCTATTTTTGAACATCCCTGTTGTGTGCAATTTATACTCCCAATCAGAAACCGGAGTGTTGTGACTTGCCTCATGATCCTGTTTCCAGTTCCCAGGAATATACCACGGGATTCACAACTGGTTTGAATTGTACATACTTGTTTGGGTATGTGCACCTAAATTCTGTACAAGTATATAGAAACATTCTCTGCTGGTTTGGATATTAAGCGACATTCCGAATGGTTTTATGCATCATCGCGGGGTCAAAATCCTGGAACTCCCTAACCGCACTGTGGGAGTACCCTCCCCACACGGGCTGCAGTGGTTCAAGGTGGTGGCTCACCACCATCTTCTCGAGAAATTAGGGATGGCCAATAAATGATGGCCTTGCCAGCAATGCCCACATCCTGTGAAGGAATTTTGAAACAAAATACATTCCTAATATATGACTTTGCAGAACATAATTCAATAAAAACATTTTTTAAAATGTGCATATTTGCAGCTTAAGCTCAGGATGCCAAGGCATCAGTGCAGACTCTAGATACTTTTTTAACTGGTTACTGGAGATCTTAAAAGTCCAATGTAACTTTGCTACAATTTGGACTTTAAGTGCGCTCTGGGTAAGAAAGCAGGGCTCGTTCACACTGCATGGCAGTGGTTGTATGTAAAGTTAGTTCTGGTTAGTCTAGGATGGAAGGTCACTGTCCCACATTGCTGAACAGATCTCCTTGTGAAAGGCCATGTTGCATCCTTACAGTATCCTCTCCTCTCAATCAATGCACATATACATTATAATCGCACACAACCCTTCACCAGACTGATTCCCGGGATGGCAGGACTGACATATGAGGAGAGACTGGATCGACTGGGCCAGAAGGATGAGAGGGGATCTCTTGAAACATATAAAATTCTGACGGGTCTGGACAGATTAGATGCAGGAAGGATGTTCCTGATTGTTGGGGAAGTCCAGAACCAGAGGTCACAGTCTAAGGATAAGGGGTAAGCCATTTAGGACCGAGATGAAGAGAAACTTCTTCACTCAGAGAATTGTGAACCTACTGCAGAGAGTTGTTGAGGCCAGTTCGTTAGATATATTCAAAAGGGAGTTAGATGTGGCCCTTACGGCTAAAGAGATCAAGAGGTATGGAGAGAAAGCAGGAAAGGTGTACTGAGATTGAACGATCAGCCATGATCTTATTGAATGGTGGTGCAGGCTCAAAGGGCCGAATGGCTACTCCTGCACCTATCTTCTCTGTTTCTATGTTTCCATTTCTGAAATGCAGGGCTGCATTCTCACGTGTGCAACCGCTGATCTTTTTAAATTCTGATCTGTAATCGCTAGCTGTCGGTTGGGATATTGTTCAGGCTATAATAGGAATTAACACAATTATTTTTACCACTTCATATTGAATCCTTTTTAAAATTTGTGTCATGGAGAATCCTATAAAGATGCAGATATGATCAATTCACGGGGTGTCCTGAGGGTTGCCAACCCTCCAAGATTGTCCTGGAGTGTCTGGGCACTAAAGACCAATCTCCTGGACATTGCTGCAAGCAACCCTGGAGAAAATTAATCGGGGAATTATTGTATCTTTAGTTTTTTCCAACGCTATATTTATTAGTTATAAGATTATTGCCGATGGGGATTATGGACTGTTTTACTGGACGGGGTGGTTGGAATCAGGAAGTCGTGTGAAACCGCCAGGAATATGCCCAACCAGAGTTGGCAACCCTGAGTAGTATACTGGGAAATCTTTCAGCAGTGGCTTTTCCCTGGGGTTTTTGAGGGCTGATAGTAGATCCATTAATCTGTCTCAAAGCCTGATGGTCGAGGTTGCTTCCCGTACTCCCAGGAGGAATTAAAAAAAACAAACGCACAAAATCCACATGATGGTCAGCTTGAAGACCTGGTCAAAGCTTCATGTAATTGGCCACAAGGCGCATGTGATGGTGGCCCAGGGTGAATTGGCATTTTTATTGAAAGAAATACTTGGATTTATATAGCGCCTTTCACGACCACCGGATGTCTCAAGCGCTTTACATCCAATGAAGTACTTTTGGAGGGTAGTCACTGTTGCAATGTAGGAAAAGCAGAAGCCAATTTACGCACAGCAAGCTCCCACAAACAGCAATGTGGTGATCACCAGATAATCTTTTTTTTGTTATGCTGAGGAATAAATATTGGCCAGGACACCAGGGATAACTCCCCTACTCTTCGAAATCGTGCCGTGGGATCTTTTATGTCCACCTGAGAGAGCAGACGGGGTCTCGGTTTAATGTCTCACTGGAGTGTCAGCCTGGATTCTTTTTTTGTGCTCCAGTCCTTGGAGTGGGACTTGAAATCACAACCTTCTGACTCCGAGGCGAGAGTGCTGACCACTGAGCCACAGCTGACATTTTGGGCCCAAGTTTCCACAGGATAAAAAACGGGCGCCTCTCCGAGCTGGGCGCCTGTTTTTCGCGCCTAAAACGGCGGCAGAAAAAAAACGCGCTATTCTCGAGCGCTTTGCAGCTCCTTGTCTGTTTGGCGCGGCGCCCAGGGGGGCGGAGCCTACACTCGCGCTGATTTTGTAAGTGGGAGGGGGCGGGTACTATTTAAATTAGTTTTTTTCCTGCCGGCAACGCTGCGCGTGCGCGTTGGAGCGTTCGCGCATGCTCAGTGTGGAAAAAAAACATTGGCACTCGGCCATTTTTGTAGTTCTTTGTAGCTGTTTAATTTTTGAACATTTTTTAATAAAATCACATTGCCATCAGCACTGAGGCTACCCTTCTCACTGTCTCCTTCCCCTCCCACCCCTCCGCAGCAACAAACGGCTCTCTCCTTCCCCTCCCTCCCCTCTCTCCACGGCAACAAGCCGCTGTTTCCTTCCCCTCCCTCCCCTTTCTCCACGGCAACAAGCCGCTGTCTCCTTCCCCTCCCTCCACGACAACAAGCCGCTGTCTCCTTCCCCTCCCTCCACGACAACAAGCCGCTGTCTCCTTCCCCTCCCTCCACGACAACAAGCCACTGTCTCCTTCCCCTCCCTCCACGGCAACAAGTCGCTGTCTCCTTCCCCTCCCTCCACGGCAACAAGCCGCTGTCTCCTTCCCCTCCCTCCCCTCCCCTCCCCTCCACGGCAACAAGCCGCTGTCTCCTTCCCCTCCCTCCCCTCCGCGGCAACAAACCGCTTTCTCTCCCCCCCCCCTGCTCAGCGACACGAACGGCTGCAGAATTCTCCCTGGCTGAAGCACTTTCACACAGGTAGGAAGATGGTTTATTTAATCTTTTCTTTGCTTATAAATGTTTATTCAGGTTGGATTTATTTATATAATATTTGTATAAGTATAAATAAGGATTTATTATAGAATTTAATGACTTCCACCTCGTTCTGGACGCCTAATTTGTAACCTGCGCCTGTTTTTTTTTAAATGTGTAGAACAGTTTTTCCAGTTCTACAAAAATCTTCACTTGCTCCATTCTACTTTAGTTTGGAGTACGTTTTCACTGTGGAAACTTTCAAATCAGGCGTCAGTGGCCAGACACGCCCCCTTTTGAAGAAAAAATTCTGTTCCAAAGTAGAACTGTTCTACCTGACTAGAACTGCAGAAAAGAAAATGTGGAGAATTGCGATTTCTAAGATAGTCTGTTCTCCACCAGTTGCTCCTAAAAAAAATCAGGCGCAAATCATGTGGAAACTTGGGCCCTTTAAATGGGAGAGATACAAAGAAGGCTTTGTGTCCGTTTTAGATCTAGGAAACCTGTTTGTCAGTTACAGGACTCGACTAAAACGCCTTATTTAAAGTTAAGGGTGTCAACAGAAAATTAAAAAAAAATGTAGACAACTTTTCTTTTCAGTAATAGGATAATCAAATTTAGAACAGATTAGCAGGAATCCATGGCAGCATTTAGAACAAAAGAGAGGATGAATTCCTTTTAGGCAAGGGAATAATTGGTGCTAAAAACACTAACTAGCCTGATTGGTAGTTTTGAAGTATAGACTGGATGGTGAGATACTTTTGATTACCCAGTATGAAGCTCCTAGGCTGCCGCCTCCGGCAGCCCCTTCAAGCCCCAGGTCGAACCTCGCTTATCCCGAACCCTCGGGACTGGCCTGTTCTGGATAAGGGATTTTTCCGGATGAGGGGTGGTCACGTTAAATTGGATGGTACTGGTACTGAACAAGGGTATATCGGGGCTGGTTGGCTTGGGGCTGGAAGTGCGGCAGAGAGATCATGGGGTGGGGGGAAAGGGGGCGGGAGTCAGGCCAGCGATTGCGGGAGTCGGCAGCAAGGAAGGACTTTAATTTGTTAATGTTGGAGTTCTGCGCATGCGCCACCCGGTGGCCGGGAATGATTCTGGATAAGAGGTGGGGGGGGGGGTTCAACATGTATCTGTGGATTTTGCCAGTTTACGTCGTGCTTCTGGGTGCAAGTGTTTGATAATTGTAAACAGTAGAAGTCCCCTCCACTTAGCATTTCTCCACATCCCAGCTAAACTCCCCAACAAGCCCTTGCTGCTTCACATCCTTCTATCCATTCCCAGGTTTTACTGAGTCCCACTGCATCGAACATAAGTCGTAGTATTTTGTGCTGCACTTTGTCATGCTTTTCTAAATATTAGTTACACTGAGTCTTTCCTCCTGTCTTTGGGGAGCTGCCTCGCCTGTTCCTACCAACACAGCTTTAGATTCATGTGTGGTAAATTAAGGACCACAACCTCTCCTCACCTGTTGGAACTCTTGTACACTTCCAGGGAGGTGTGCTTTTAACTGGGAATGTCTTCTCCCCTCGAATTTGGTTTGCTGCCCTTTCAAATAAGTAGGATTGAGTTACTCTAGCTGACAGTTTTTTCTCTCTATTCCTGAAGATGGTGATTTGTGCTCTGGTTCAGTTTCACAGGTGGTGGCTGTTTGGTGCTATTGTATCTCGTGCACTGGCTATTCTGTGCGCTGGCAGCCGATTTGGGTGGGTCATAGCTCTGCAATGCTTTTCTCATCCAGTGTCACGTTGACTTGCATGGGGGAAGGGGGTCACTGGATAATGGTCAGGAGCATGACTCGTGTTTCCCACCTATCCATAGTTGAGGTAGATTGTAGCAATCTCACTAATTGCAGTCATGATTGTCTGCTGAGGTAACCAAACAATTGAATCTGGGACTATTGTGGTTTGGATGTCTCATTGCAACCAAAGGAATTAACAACTTGCATTTATGTAGCGTCTTTAACATAAAGCATCCCATGGCGCTTAACAAGAGTGTTATCAATAAAAAAATGTTGACTGAGTCATGGAAGGAGATAGCAGGACAGATGACCAAAGGCTTGGTGAAAGAGGTAGGTTTTAAGGAGTGTTTACAGGTAGAGAGGCGGAGCGGTTAGGGAGGGAATTCCAGAGTTTGGGGCCAGGCAGCTGAAGGCACGGCTGCCAATGGTAGAGCGATTTAAAATTGGGGATGAGCAGGAGGCCAGAATTGGAGGAGCGCAGAGATCTCGAAGGCTTGTAGGGCTGGAGGAGGTTACAGAAATGGGGAGAGGCGAAGCCATGAAGGGATTTGAAAACATGGATGCGAATTTGAAGAGGTGTTGTCGGACCGGAAGCCAATGTAGGTCAGCGAGCAGCGAGTGATGGGTGAACTTGGTGCGAGGTAAGATTCAGGCAACAGAGTTTTGGATTAGCACAAGTTTATGGAAGGTGTAAGATGGAAGGCTGGCCAGGAGAGCATTAGAATCATCCTGTCGAGAGGTAACCAAGGCGTTGATGAGGATTACAACAGCAGATGAGCTGAGGCAGAATTATCCCATCTGACAGCAGTTGCAAATGTGAAGTTGTATGGTGCTGAACCGGTGTTCAGTGTGAAACTGCTTTGCATTAACACAGCAGAAGTGCAGCAGACTCCACCAAACTATTCTAACAACCTAAACAGGTTGCTGGAACCACCAACACCGCAACATCTCATGCGTTATAAGGATATGGGAGCTAGTTTCAGTTATGTAAATTCTGGGAAGCAGTGTCGTGCATCAGTCTGCAAGCTCTGTTGGAAACCAAAGCCTAGCGGCAGTGATCGGTCTCCCCAGTCTAAATGCAGAAGAGTGGTGCACAGATGTGCTTTCAATGCATCCTGTTTCCAGGATTACATGTATTAAAGTCCCGACGAACTCTAGAATGGTCATTTTATTTAACAATCTGAATACAAAACATCATGGAACGTGGTCTTTGGTTAAGAATGAATAAAACTTATTCACAGCAATATCTTCAATTATCAAATACAGTTAATGAGTCGATCGTTGACATCAGTCATTTAACTAGGTTAAACATTGAACCATTGGATTGCTGCAGCACAGGATCCTCAAAATTGGGTTTAATGTGTATCAGGACAGTGTAGAAGGATGGTTACATTGTTCCCTTGCATCTGAACTATGGTAAAACGAAGCAGGCGGTGACCATGAACAGGGCCTCGCTAACTTAGTGCAGCTAAAATACCAGCAAATGCAGAGAGCTTTGCCACAGTCCCACTCACAGCAAAGCGAATGCATTCCATTGGTTACCAGAAGAGCCCAGGCACAACCTCTTGACTCGGTTGCAATATTTTCCCTAATGAGGCACAAATACTCACCGTCAAATATGTGTTCCACTTTAGTTGTCTTTTACCCATTTTCTGTGCCGTTGAATGGTTTGTACAGTTGCGGATGTGTCCTGACCACTGGCAACAGTGCTCCATGTTTGCAGTTTGTTCTTGCTTTTTGTTGCCAGCGTCTTCAGTATATCTAACAGTTTTTTTTTTCAGGTGAGGATTATCCCATCTCTACAATGTCACAGTCTTCAGACAAGTTTAAGGTAATTTTTTTGCTAAGAATGGAAATGGTATGAACTTTTTAATTGGTGCATGAAGTATGTGCCCCTTCCCCTTCCTCTAAGGTCTGATTTAATGGCATCTTTGTTGGCTGAGGGTGGTGAAATATGTGCATTGGAAGGTTGCACTTAGATGGGGAGATCAACACATGTTATATGAATGGGAGAATGTGCCTGCAAGTGACTTCTCCAGGACTTCCACTCCCCCATAGGGAAACAAAAAGGAGCTAAATAAATGCATGATTCAGCTCATGTTTGCTCTTCTGCTCGAACAGTGATGGCGAGGTTTTGTTCCACTTCCTGGTTAGATGCTGCAGCTCACTGTTCAAAATGCTGAGGGAGGAAATGGAAATTTTCAAAATGACACGTGCTGCAAGTGTGTGCAATGATTATCATGTAATCATAACTTTGGTGCAATGCACCTCTGTACATCTTCAATGTGTGCTGGCATAACTCTTGCACTGGTGAGTCTGCTCTGCACTATAAACACTGCACTTTTACCTGATGTAAGTCACACATCTCAAATCTACAGAGCAATGCTTGAAAACCGTTCTAATTTGTGTTGTCTGTATCTCTAAGGATAGAGCAGGCAAGACTCGCATGTCCTTGCTTTGAATGGTAGTGAGAAATGGATGGGTTGACCACAATGTTGAAAAGTTGACCGCATATAAAGACAGATGTTGAACAGAAGTGTGTTTGAGTAAATGTTCAGCGGGTGACCCTGCTGGTGGTTATGAAATTGAAGTGCACAGAGTTAATTGGAAGAAACCTCTGAGGGGGTTTCTACTTATCAATAGTCAACTGAGAGAAAATGGCCCCAGAGCTTTAATCAACAACTTGCATTTTATATCATGACTTTAACATGGGGGGGACAAGTCCCAAAGTGCTTCAGAGACACGATCAGAAAATAAATGTATGCCGAGCTAAAAGGAGGAGATATTAGACAGGCTGACCAACAGCTTGAACAAAGAGTTGGGATTTACAGAATCATAGAATGGTACAGTATAAAAGCTGGCCATTCAGCCATCGTGCCCATTCCGGCTTTGGTGGAGCTATCCAATTAATCCCAGTCCCCTGCTCTCTTCCCATACTCTTTTTTTTTTTCTCAAAGTATTTATTCAATTCTCTTTTGAATGTTACGATTGAATCTGCCTCCACTACCCTTCCTGGCAGTGTATTCCAGATCATAACGAGCTGCGTTTAAATTTTTTTTAAAAACAAGGTTTCCTCATGTTGCTTCCCGTTCTTTTGCCAATCACCTTAAATTTGTGTCCTCTGGTTACCGACCCTTCCGCCACTGGAAACTGTTTTGCCATATTTACTCTATTCAAACCATTCATGATTTTGAACACTTATCAAATCTCTTAACCTTCTCTGCTCCAAGAAGAACCCCAGTTTCTCCACGTAACTGAAGTCCTTCATCCCTGGTACCATTCTAGTAAATCTCTTCTGCATCCTCTCCAAGACCTTGACCTGCTTCCAAAGATGTGCCCAGAATTGAACGCAGTGCTCTAGCTGCGGCCTAATCCAGGTGTATCACGGAGCTTGTGTGGGCCTACCTGCCCAATGGCTCACACATCGACTGGCCATTCCCGAGTCTCACCACAGCAGTGTTGACCTTCACATGTCTCGGGGACAAGAGGATTCTTTGGCTGGCCTTCCGGATTATTTATGTGGACCAAGAAGGTGCATGTGCACAGCTCGATCTATGTGAAGAATGAAGAAAGAATCCAAATCAATGAGTTTCAGCTGCTGATGAGCAATATGACTGATTTGGTTCACATGCTAGAAAAATTAGCAACACAGCTCCTCTTAAAGGGACACTTATGTAACTAGCCCAGAACTTAAATGGCTATTCCTCCCCTCTAATGTAATAAACCCATCTCAAACATTTTTCCTTTTTCCTTTATACTAATTTTTCCCCCTCCCCTCCTCTCCCAAGGTCACTGGGATGCATTTCACCCGACACTGACCGTTGCTGGAGCATGGGTTCCACGGACACTGTCTGCCATTTTTTGTGAGAGCCTGGACAGTGGTTGTGTGCAAAATATCAACAATGCAGCTAAGCCCATTTGTGATCCACACACTCTTTTTAGCAATTAGTGGTACGAACCCTGGCTGATGCCCCCCTGTAACATAAAGGAGCAGGAGCTAATTGTTGTGCGTCTACCGTCGCCCTAGTTAAGATGAGCAAATGCAGCACTGCGTGATCAATCTTTTGAGCTTGGTTGCATGTTTATGTTGACTTCTTAGGTTTCAGTTCACTGCAATTTAATTAAGCCTGCAACAGACTGGAGGTGTTCACGTGATTAAATGTCATATGATCAAACCTCCAGGCTCCAGGAATACATCCAATCGGCAACCCTATGACACGAAATTAAGAAATCATAGAATGGTTACAGCACAGAAGGCAGCCATTGAGCCCATGCCGGCTCTCTGCAAGCACACTTCAGCTAGTCCCACTCGCCCGCCCTTTCCCCGTAGCCCTGCAAAATGTTTTCCTTCAGGTACTTAACCAATTCCCTTTTGAAATCAACAATAGAGTCTGCCTCCACCACCCTTTCAGGCAGCGCATTCCAGATCCTAACCACTCGCTGCGTAAAAAAGTTTGTCCTCTTGTTGCTTTTGTTTCTTCTGCCAATCGCCTTAACTCTGTCCTGGTTCTCGATCCTTCCACCCATGGGAACAGTTTCTCTCTATCTATTCTGTCCAGACCCATGATTTTGAACACCTCTCATCAAATCGCCTCTGCACCTTCCCTGCTCAATAATAATTATAATTATTTATATCGCGCCTTTAATATAGTAAAACATTGTTGTGAAGCACCTTAACAAACAGATAAATTTGACACCACACCTCGAAATTAAGGCAGTCTATTCACATAACTGAAGTCCTGCATCCCTGAAATCATTCTGGTAAATCTTTTCTGCACCCTCTCTAAGGCCTTCATATCCTTCCTAAAGTTCTGTACCCAGAATTGAACACACTACTACAGTTGAGGCCGAACCAGTGTTTTATAAAGGCTTATCGGCGCCTGTGTAACCGCAAATGAAACACATGCTACACATAGGCTTCCCAAATTGTGGAAGTTTTTAACTTCATGGCTTACAATGGAACAGGAGGTGAGGGGCCACTCAGTATTTACGCTGCTGTCTGAAGAATGTGTATTCCAGCTGTACTGTTCTTCAGTTGCTTGATGTCTCTGTAAACACAGATGTCTCTGTGCAGCCATCTGTAGATTTCGGCCAAACCCACATCAAGGAGTTGTGTTTGTCAGGATTTGGCTTGATGGGGGAAGGGGGAGGTGGTGAAACATGTCATTGAATTTACATGGGGACCATTATCAATCAAACCCTGAACTAACAGGCTATAAGCAATCTTATGTTTGGATCAGAGCTTGTGACCTTGAATAGAACTTTGGACTCTGGAATTGATTCGGTGATGCATTTAACTAATTTTTTCCTCTGCAGCAGAGTTTTGGGGGCGCAGGGTGGTTTTCATAGGGACTTGGTTATTTAAAGTGGCCCCTGGTCACATGACTTGTTTTACTGTTTGAAAATTACTCCAGCTTGTAGGATTAAAATATTTCCAGTTTCCAATGTAAAACAGTGGAACTTTAAAAAAAAAAATATATATATAGTTTAGGAATTGAGATGACAAATTTTCAAATGAAAAGGGTGATTGTCCAACATGAAACCTTGTTTGCTTGGTGAATGGACAACAGATTTAATTTATGGGACAAAGTAATTGTTGTCTTGTCTTGTCCAGGGCCCTATTTTACTCAGCTGAGAGGACCTGAAGGGAATCTGAACTTTAAGCATATTAATTCGGCACTTTAAAAAAAATTTGCAATCCCCTTTTGGAAGAGTGGGACAGCTTTTCACTGCTATACTCCCTCATTTACACTCCCACCTGGTGCCATTCTTCATGTGCAAATGCAGTCTCCGGTCACTCGAACCATGAAAAGTGTGTCTGCATTAGAGTTCGTGCTCTTGTATTTCCTTGTACAGCTGGATGCAGGAGAATGGAGTGTGCAATTATCTACACTTGTACAAATTATGCTTTTAAATTACATAACTTTCACCAAGAGCAACTCAGTCGTACTGCTGCTGGCTGAGTTCTGAAGGACATAGCTGCCAGACTCTGTCAGGTGATAAGGGAACCAACACGAGGAAGTCATTATCATAGGCAGTCCCTTGGAATGGAGGAAGACTTGCTTCCACTCTTGACATGAGTTCTTAGGTGGCTGTACAGTCCAATATGAGTGCCACATTCCCTGTCACAGGTGGGACAGGTAGTCGTTGAAGGAAAGGGTGAGTGGGGAGTCTGGTTTGCCGCACGTTCTTTCCGCAGCCTGCGCTTGATTTTTGGAAGCTCTTGGCGACGAGACCCGAGGCGCTCAGCGCCCTCCCAGCTGCACTTCCACCACTTGGGGCAGTCTTTGGCCAGGGATTCCCAGGTGTCAGTGGGGATGTTGGTAACCTACTTGCTGATAGCACTGGTAAGTTTGACGACTGCACAGTCCTTGAAGACCAAGTGTAGTTGAGGCACTACTGTTGTGCAAAGTGGGACAGATTAAGAATATTTCTGGCTTTCCCAAACTGGGCATCCATGAAGCACACTGGGCCACCATCATAATCTGTAACCTCATGGCCTGATATTTTTGTCACTCCTCCCATCAGCATCATGCCAGAATACCAACCCTGGTTCAATGGGGATTGTGGAAATGTGTGCCAGGAACAGTACCAGGTTTGTCTTGGGATAAGGTACCAGAGGGAGGAGGCACTATGTACATCTTCATCCTCAACTGTGGTGAAGCTCAGTACCTGAATGCAAAAGATGAGGCTGGTCTTCGACTCAGTGCCAAGTGGATAATCCATCTCCTGAGGCCCCCACTATCATTGATGCTATTGTCCATCTAATATGATTCACTGCATGTGACATTAAGTGCAAGTGAGTGCAAAGGCTATGGGCTCAGAAAACATCCCAGCTGCAATGTTGAAGACCTATGCACCAGAGTCAGCTGGGTCCCGCAGCCAATCTGTTCTGGTGCACACTGCAGTGACACTGTCATTGACCTGCCAATGTAGAAGATTGCCTCGTGTGTTATATCCACACAAAAGACAGGATAAATCTAACCTGGCCAGTCAATGATGAAAGGTGATGCATACTATCTCTAATCTGTTGTGGTAGTAGGATGTTACTTAACTAATATTTGTAATATTTGACCAGCTATTTGTAAAGGTTTACAAAAAGGGACGCAGAGAACAGACATACTCTAATCATTCTCTGGATGTGGACATTTCTGGCAAGGACGGCATTTATTGCCCATCGCGAGTTTCCATGAGAATGTGGTGGTTGGTCATTGTTAAAGACCATTTCAGAAGGTGGTTGAGAGTCCACTACGGGACTGGAGTTACATGGCGGTCAGACCAGATTTCCCTCCCGAAAGAACATTTGTTGACCAGTTGGGGTTTTATGACCATCTGACTGCTTCGTGGTCATTTTTATTGATGCTTACTTCCACATTTAAAAAAAAAACATTTCACGTTCTCAAACTGGGATTTGAACTTGCATTCTCTGGATCATTAACCCAGGCCTCTGCAGTAGTCCAGTAACACTACTGTACATATGAAAATGCTCTTTGATTACAAACTGATCGGTACATTTGCTTCACTAATAAACAAATTCTCTCACCAGTGCTGATTTCATCTGAAGAGAATTAAAAACATTTCTTTGGACTTTTCCTCTTAGGCTAGGGGATGATCTTTGGATGTTTCTTCCTTCAGATGGACTGGAGCTTGGCTGCTCTCCAGTTGGACAGTTAACTCTTATTTATGTCCCATTTGCTCATTACAAAGTTCTGGCAACTTAGTTTTATCAGCTGTCTACATTGTAATTATCATACTTTCAACAATGGAACTCTGCTCAACTCAGACATTTGCAAGTGATCCATCCCTCTTAATTGGTCTTTCGAAAGATTCCTTTAATTAATGTCACCACTTTGTCAGTATTAATTTGTTTCTCTTTCAAGGTTCTTTCTAAAGTGCTTTATTTTATTCGGGTTGCCAATTTTTGGGATTCTTGTCAGACACTTGTTTTTGTAGTTAGCTAGCTTTAAGTAATCAAATACGAAATACAACTACATTAGACAATGGAAATATAAATAAGAGCGAGTGGCTTTCAAAAGCCAAGTAGCAGCCAAATTGTTTAACTTGCACAAATGATTTTCAATACCAAGTAATGTGGCAGTTATAATGTGGCTGGCCAGGCAGATAAAAAGCAGGAAACTATAGACCAGTTAGCCTAACCTTTGTAGTTGGGAAAATGTTGGCTTCCTTTATTAAAGAAGCAGTAGCAGGACATTTGGAAAAGCAAAATTTGGTCAGGCAGAGTCAGCACGGATTTATGAAGGGGAAGCCATGTTTGACAAATTTGCTGGAGATCTTTGAGGATTTAACGAACAGGATGGATAAAGGGGAACCAGTGGATGTGGTGTGTTTGGACTTCCAGAAGGCATTTGACAAGCTGCCACATAAAAGGTTACTGCACAAGATAAAAGTTCATGGGGTTGGGGGTAATATATTAGCATGGATAGAGGATTGGCTAACTAACAGAAAACAGAGAGTCGGGATAAATGGTTCATTCTCGGGTTAGCAATCAGTAACTAGTGGGGTGCTGCAGGGATCAGTGCTGGTACCCCAACTATTTACAATCTATATTAACGACTTGGAAGAAGGAACTGAGTGTAATGTAGCCAAGTTTGCTGATGATACAAAGATGGGAGGAAAAGCAATGAGTGAGGAGGTTACACAAAATCTGCAAAAGGACATCGACAGGCTAAGTGAGTGGGCAAAAATTTGGCAGATGGAGAATAATGTTGGAAAGTGTGAGATCATGCACTTTGGCCGAAAAAAATCAAAGAGCAAGTTATTATTTAAATGGAGAAAGATTGCAAAGTGCCGCAGTACAGCAGGACCTGGGGGTACTTGTGCATGAAACACAAAAGGATAGTATGCAGGTACAGCAAGTGATCAGGAAGGCTAATGGTATCTTGGTCTTTATTGCAAAGGGGATGGAGTATAAAAGCAGGGAAGTCTTACGACAGCTAAATAAGGTATTGGTGAGGCCACACCTGGAATACTGTGTGCAGTTTTGGTTTCCATATTTACGAAAGGATATACTTGCTTTGGAGGCAGTTCAGAGAAGGTTCATTAGGTTAATTCCAGGGATGAGGGGGTTGACTTATGAGAAAAGCTTGAGTAGGTTGGGCCTCTACTCATTGGAGTTCAGAAGATTGAAAGATGATCTTATCGAGACGTATGAGAGGCCTTGATTGGGTGGATGCAGAGAGTATGTTTCCACTGATGGGGGAGACTTGAACTAGAGGGCATGATCTTGGAATAAGGGCCGCCCATTTAAAACAGAGATGACGAGAAATTTTTTAGGGTTGTGAATCTGTGGAATTGCTGCCTCAGAGCTGTGGCAGCTGGGACATTGAATAAATTTAAGACAGAAATAGATGGTTTCTTAATCAAGAAAGGGATATGGGGAGCGGGCAGGGAAGTGGAGCTGAGTTCATGATCGCATCAGCCATAATCGTATTGAATGGCAGAGCAGGCTCAAGGGGCTGTATGGCCTACTCCTGTTCCTATTTCTTATGTTCTTCTAACCAAGTTGATCCTGAGCACTGCAGAGGGCCCAGTAACTTGTTGGAACAACTCAAATTAAATTTTTGTTGCCAGGCAGAATATTTGACATTTACTGCTCCATGAACGTATCTTTCCTTTTGGCAAAGCTTCAAGCAGTTTTAAAATGGAGAAGAGGAGGAATTTATTCTGAGAGTTGTGAATCTTTGTAATTCCCTACCCCCAGAGAGTTATGGAGACTGGGTCATTGAATATATTTAAGGTGGAGATCGACAGATTTTTGAACGATAGGGGAGTCTAGGTTTATGGGGAGCGGGCAAGAAAATGGAATTGGGGCCAAGATCAGCCATGATCTTATTGAATGGCTCGACCAACGCCAGTGGACGAGCCATATGGTCCGCATGCCCGATACGAGACTTGAAACAAGCACTGTACTCCGAGCCAAGTCATGGCAGGCGAGCCCCAGGAGGGCAGAGAAACCACCTCAAGAACACCTTCAAAGCCTCCTTGGAAAAAATATAACATCCCCACCAACTCTTGGGAATCCCTGGCCCAAGACCACTCAAAGTGGAGGAGAAGCATCAGAGAAGGCGCCGAATACCTCGAGCCTCTTCGCCAGGAGCAGGCAGAAGCCAAGTACAAACAGCGGAAGGAGCGCACAACAAATCAACCACCACCTGCCCCACCTGTGACAGAGTCTGTAGATCCCGCATTGGTCTCCTCAATCACCTTAGAACTCATGCTCGTGGAAGCAAGTCATCCTCGACTGCCTAAGCAGAAGAATGGCAGAGCAGGCTTGAGGGGCCAAATGGCCTACTCCTTCTCCTATTTCTTGTGTTCTTTGTTTACTTCAAATTTATTACGATAGTCTATGGAATATGGTAGAGAAAAGGGACACCAGGAAGAACAGTGTAATTAACCCTGTAACTTGTAATTATCATGATATACAGCAATTGCACCCAGGAGGATTTTGATGTGGGAAAATTGAAAATTGTGAAAGATGTTCGGAGTCAATGTTAAGAGTCTGAACAGTTTCTAATTTTTCTTAAACTGATCTGATTTTCTGTAGATGCTGCAACAGCAGCAACAACTATTGCAGCAACAGCACACAGCAGCAGCAGCAGCAGCAAGCCCAGTTCACAAACCCAGAGACTCCTGGTTATGTGGGATTTGCAAACCTTCCTAATCAGGTGCATCGTAAATCTGTGAAGAAAGGGTTTGAATTCACACTCATGGTAGTTGGTAAGTGTTTATTTCTTTTGACAAGTTTTCAATGTTTTTGTAAAAGCTGCTAACCTCTTCTCTGCTTGGTGTGCAAATGAGATGTTTTTTCTGTGGACATGGTGTTTAATATTTCAAGATTTGAAAGCGTTGAGACTCATTGTGAATTTGGAACATTCCTTGCTCAAGATTTAAAGCTGATTAAAAGAAAGGCAGACTTGCATTTATATAGTGCCTTTTATGACCACCCGACGTCCCAGAGCGCTTTACAGCCAATGAAGTGTAGTCACTGTTGTAATGTGGGAAACACAGCAGCACAGCAAGCTCCCACAGCAATGTGATAATGACCTGATCATTTGTTTCAGGGATATATATTGGCCAGAACATTGGGGATAAACTCCCCTGCTCTTCAAAATAGTGCCATGTGATCTTTTACATCCACCTGAGGGGGCAGACGTGACCTCGGTTTCACGTCTCATCCGAAAGACGGCGCCTCTCTCCGTGCAGCACTCCCTCAGCACTGCACTGGAATGTCGGCCTAGTTTTTTGTGCTCAAGTTCCTGAAGTGGGACTTGAACTCATCACCTGACTCAGGTGAATGTGCTACCCACTGAGCCACAGCTGACAGAGATTAGAGTTTTTAATGGGGATCGTTGCTGATGTGGCTCTCCTATGGCATTGCTCAGTGAGTTGGGGGATAATCGTGTTAAACCACAATGCACACTATTATTTAACAGCAGTTCAACTCCTGCAGCGATGCTCTGGACAAGAAAATGTAGCTGTTTGACATCTGTCTTGGTTGTCTCATCACTTAATTTTTGTTGCCTGCTTGTGTCTATATTTGAATTTTTTTTCTCTCTCCCTTTTCTTTTGCCTCGTTTTGTGCTTGCACTCTCCTTCCTCCCTTCCTCTGAACCCATCAGAAATTCGAGGGAAAGGTGGTCATTGACAAAAACAGCTAGCAGTCAATACAGGAGTCATTTACTAGATGGGTAATTTATTAACAGCAGGAATAAGATTTAGATTTTCCATTAAACATAAATACTGCTTCATATAGGATTTACACTCTTCCATTTAAGTGATGTAGCTTTGTAAAAAATAGAGAACCCTGTATGAAGTATGATTTTAATTTACATTTATTTTAGGTAGAATTAATTATTTGTAATTTATGTAAAATAACTTCCATTTAGAGATGAAGTGTTTTGAATATGCGCATATATCGATTCATTTGCTGCCTTTGTACTACGTTAATAACCTTGGGGGATAATTAAACAAAATCAATTATACTCTGCATGGATATACTTTAATTTATGCATTTTACCTGGAGGCACTGCTCTGCGTGAAAGTGTGTAACATAATTAGTTTGTGTGGCAGCGAGAGGAGTGCGGGGCCAGGGTGGGGGAGGGGGCGTGCTGTGGGTGGGGGGGGGGGAGGGCGGCGGCGGCGGTGGAGAAGCTGCACGTATGGGAGGGGACGCAGAGAATGCTCGGTAGCAATCAACGCAGTGTCCAGTTCACAACCCTAATTATGGTTGCAGCTCTATTTCCTCTCCCTCCTTCTGCCTTCTTTCTCCCTTCCCCCCCCCCCCCCTCTTCTCCCTTCTCCCTTCTCTCTCTCCCCCCCTCCCCGCCCCCCCCCCCCCCCCCCCCTTCTCCCTCTCCTCCCTTCCCCCCCCCCCCCTGCTTCTCTCAGGTCAGGTATGGTTACCATCCAGCTATTAATGAATGGAATCTCGGCTGGGGTGCTGACAATGCTGGGATCCACACAGATCACCTTGCAATGGGAACCGCAGACTTCCAGCGCTTTTATTTCTAATAGTGAAAGTGGGACAGAGGCTGAAGTCAGCGAGTCGGGTGCAGGCAGCAACTGAGAGTTGGTCTCTTTCCTAAAGAAAAAAGCCCCAACCTGTTCAACCTTTCCCGATGGCTGTAATCTTTCAGTTCTGGTATAATTCTTGTAAATCTCTTTTGCACTTTCTCCAGTGCTTCTATGTCCTATTTATAGTATGGAGACCAGAACTATGCACAGCACTATGTGTGGCCTGAGCAGGGTCCTAGACAAGTTTAACATTACTTTACTAGTTTTGAATTCTGTACCCCTAGAAATAAATCCCAGTGCTTTTTCGAATTTTAATTGTGTTGCTGACCTGCGATGCTGCTTTTAATTTGTTCACCTGGATCCCTTTGCTCTTCTACCCCATTCAGTCTCCTCTTTTCTAAGATGTAGGTGCTGTTTCTATTTTTCCAACCAAAGTGCATCACTTCACATCATTTATCTACGTTAAAGTTCACTTGCCATTTAACTGCCCAGTCTGCAAGTTTTCTGTGTCAATGACTTTTTTTCTTTTTGCTGCTTATGTCTTATCTAAGATTAGGATATGTTCTTTAAGGAACATGTTGAGGGAGCTATACCCTGCATCTAAACCAGGAGTCACTGATGTCATCACAAGAAAATATGTGATGATTATATACAAGCTATAGCTCCCTCTACACAGTTCCTTTTAAAGCACATCAAGGTCTGGTATAGCATGGGCTTCATTCACGTCACCTGTTTTCTACTTTTTCCCGACAACAAGCCTCAGCACCAAATGCAGAGGAGCACTGTTATGACCCTTGTAGCTTCTAAGCCAGCCACTTTTTGTAGTCTTTGGGTCAATTTGATGATTAGTGTTCAGTTAAGGCCAGTTTTGGTTTGTGGACTTGAGCCTCATTAGGGTGCTTCACATTGATCTAGTGTAGAATCTTGTCGCCACCAGTAAGGAGCTCCATATGTACTGACCTGGATTTGAAAACAGCTATCTGTTTTTTATACTGCACTCCTTACCGCCCAACAAGAAAAGAACATAAGAAATAGGAGCAGGCCATACGGCCCTTTGAGCCTGCTCCGCCAATTCAATAAGATCATGGCTGATCACTGACCTCAACTCCACTTTCCTGCCTGATCCCCATATCTCTTGGTTCCCCTAGACTCCAAAAAATCTCTCTCTTTCAGCCTTGAATATACTCAATGAATCAGTATCCACAGCCCTCTGGGGCAGAGAATTCCAAAGATTCACAACCCTCTAAGTGAAGAAATTCCTCCATCTCAGTCGTAAATGGCCAACCCCTTATCCTGAGACTGTGCCCGCTAGTTTTAGACACTACAGCCGGGGGTAACATCCTCAGCATCCAATCTGTCAATATAATTGTGATTTTAGAATTTGGAATTGTTTTCTACTGTAAATGTTCAAGTTCCTTGATTTCCTTCTCTCAAACAAGGTAAAGCTGTGAATCTTGGATGTCAACTTGTTGGGGAAACTATGAAGTCTAATGCATTAGTTAATGCAAAAATCTGGTGGTGTTTTAATGTGATTGCTTGTTTTCTGTGCAGGTGAGTCTGGGCAGGGCAAATCAACACTTATTAACAGCCTCTTCCTGACTGACCTCTACCCTGAGAGAGTTATCCCCGGAGCAGCAGGTAAGGTTCTGGGGGTGTGTTTCTTTATAATTTAATTCACAAAAGTGTACACTAGCCATTTTACTTTCTGATTGAGTAGTGCTTCAGCTGGGAGCAATGTAGGTCACAGGGTTGTGGCAACTAGTTCAATGTTGGCTTCTGAGGATTAGGTTTAGGTTTAAGGACAGTGGAGGAGGGGCGGAAGGTGGTTATGTCTGTTGGGGTCAGTGGGTGGATTACTTCTGGAGGGGCGACTTGTGATGACTGAACCTCCAGGAATGTACATCAAATTGTTTGGTATTTCTCCAGTTCCAGGCAGAAGCCAAACGCGACTTATTCTGACTGTCCTACATGTGCTTCAGTGGAGGGCAGGGCTTCACTTCGGCACAGAGGGTGCCATGTATGACACCACTGTATTACTGTATACACTCAACCTAGATGCACACCTTGACCACAAGGGGTGAACTTGTGGGAGACACTCCTTACCTGATCACTCAGGTATAAAAAGGGTGGTCCCACGCAGGGTCGTTGTCTTTGGAGTCCTGTGAATAGAGTTCAGGTCACAGAGTGACCTTGTCCCCAGAATGTGCCTCGCGTGGTTTCATACTGTAGAGTAAGGACTTTACAGAGAGGATGAATCTTCATGCAATTAGTAATGCACTGTTAACCTAATTTTGGAGTGGGTAAGCCCAAAAAGCATTGAGCTGCCTTCTCTGGACCACTGTCCAGAATGACTGAATGCAGGGGTGTGCAAGATATGTGTAGGGAGGTAGCCTTTTTGGCCATAGCCCCTCCAGCATTCATCTGGTATGAAGAGATGAACTTTGTGGAGCTTGTTTGGGGTGCGGTAAATGCAAACTATGATCCTGACTTGGCCTTTGTGCATTCTGTTGCTGCTGCC